>NC_042968.1:88402668-88545168 GCF_901001165.1 Salmo trutta | reverse complement strand
GATTTTTACCTTGTCAGCTCGGGGATTCAATCTAGCAACCTTTTGATTACTGATCCAACGCTCTAACCACTAGGTTACCTGCCGTGTGTGTGTGTGTGTGTGCGTGCGTGGCGCGTGCGAGAGAGAGAGATTTTGCACATGGTATTAAGTAAATTCGACAGCGAATCTGTCTCAGCTGGTCTGTAGTCCTGAATTACAATGAGCACCTGGGCAAAGTTCACAACGTGTTCTTTCCAGATGGGAGGAAAATACATCAAATCTGAGAATGCATCAGACTTCTTATGTTCACCTTTTGAAAACGTGCAACCTCTGGCCCCGTCTGTCGGCTGCCTGCCTGGTCTACCTGTCTTCATTCCAGTTTGTGTTAGAATGAAGCACTAAGGCACGAGGGGGTGTGGTATATGGCCAACATACCACAGCTAAGAGCTGTTCTTAAGCAAGATGCAACGTGGAGTGCCTGGATACAGCCCTTAGCCGTGGTATATTGGCCATATACCACAAACCCCCGAGGTGCCTTATTGCTATTATAAACTGGCTACCAACGTAATAAGAGCAATAAAAATAAATGCTTTGTCATACCCGTGGTATACCACGGCTGTCAGCCAATCAGAATTCAGGGCTCCAACCACCCAGTTTAGAATTATATGTCTACACTGAGTGTACAAAACATTAAGAACACCTGCTCTTTCCATGACACAGACTGACCAGGTGAATCCAGGTGAAAGCTATGATCCCTTATTGATGTCACTTGTTAAATCCACTTCAGTCAGTGTAGATGAAGGGGAGGAGACAGGTTAAAGAAGGATTTTTAAGCCTTGAGACAATTGAGACATGGATTGTGTATGTGTGCCATTCAGAGGGTGAATGGGCAAGACAAAATATTTAAGTGCCTTTGAACGGGGTATGGTAGTAGGTGCCAGGCACACCGGTTTGAGTGTGTCAAGAACTGCAACGCTGCTGTTTTTTTTCCGCTCAACAGTTTCCCCCTGTAACAAGAATGGTCCACCACCCAAAGGACATCCAACCAACTTGACACAACTGTGGGAAGCATTGGGTCAGCATCCCTGTGGAACGCTTTTGACACCTTGTAGAGTTTCATGCTCCGATGAATTGAGGCTGTTCTGAGGGCAAAAGTGGAGGGTGAAACTCAATTTTAGGAAGGTGTTCTTAATGTTTTGTACACTCAGTGTACGTCTGACAGGTCACAACGTTTTGTACCTTAACAACAACAACAAAGGAGTGATTTTGTTGTTGTGATTACTTTCATTATCATGTTTTTAAGATGGGCTATGTGTCTGTGTGTGTGTGTGTGTGTGTGTGTTTGTACATCGTTATCTGGTTGCCACAGGTCCAATTAGACTGTGAGAAAATTGTGCCATTCTGTTGAGGTTTAACCGTCATTCTGACTAGGGGACATGGTGTAGTGTTGATGTAGGAATGATATTTAAAGACAACTGGTCCATAACATTTTTGTAAAAGACAGCAAAAGTTTCAGTCTTGTGATATAACTACAGTGCCTTTGGAAAGTATTCAGACCACTTGACTTTTTCCACATTGTGTAAATTTATGAGAAAGAAAACAACAATTGAATCAATTTTAGAATAAGGCTGTAACTTAACAACATTTTTGTTTTACGATACAGCCTTATTCAGAAATTGATAACATTTGTTTGCTTTTGCTCATCAACAGGTTTTTATACGTTTATTACAAATAAAAAACTAACATTTACATAAGCATTCAGACCCTTTACTCAGTACTTTGTTGAAGCACCTTTTGCAGCGATTATATCATTGAGTCTTCTTGGGTATGATGCTACAAGCTTGGAACACCTGTATTTGGGGAGTTTCTCCCATTCTTCTCTGCAGATCCTCTCAAGCTCTGTCAGTTTGGATGGGGAGCATTGCTGCACAATTATTTTCAGGTTTCTACAGAGATGTTTGATCGGGTTCAAGTCCGGGCTCTGGCTGGGCCACTCAAGGACATTTAGAGACTTGTCCCGAAGCCACTGCTGCGTTGTCTTGGCTGTATGCTTAGGGTATTTGTCCTGTTGGAAGGTGAACTTTCACCCTATTCTGAGGTCCTGCGCGCTCTGGAGCCAGTTTATATCAAGGATCTCTCTGTACTTTGCTCCGTTCATCTTTCCCTTGATCTTGACTAGTCTCCCAGTCCCTGCTGCTGAAAAACACCCCCACAGCATGATGCTGTCACCACCATGCTTCACCGTAGGGATGGTGTCAGGTTTCCTCCAGACGTGACGCTTGGCATTTAGGCCAAAGAGTTCAATCTTGATCTCATCAGACCAGACAATCTTGTTTCTCATAGTCTGAGTCTTTAGGTGCCTTTTGGCAAACTCCAAGCGGGCTGTCATGTGCCTTTTACTGAGAAGTGGCTTCCATCTGGCCACTCTACCATAAAGGCCAGATTGGTGGAGTGCTGCAGAGATGGTTGTCCATCTGGAAGTTTCTCCCATGTCCACAGTGGAACTCTAGAGCTCTGTCAGAGTGACCATCGGGTTCTTGGTCACCTCCCTGACCAAGGCCCTTCTCCCCCAATTCTTTAGCCAGGTGGCCAGCTCTAGGAAGAGTCTTGGTGGTTCCAAACTTATTCCATTTAAGAACGATGGAGGCCACTGTGTTCTTGGGGATCTTCAATGCTGCAGAAACATTTTGGTACCCTTCCCCAGATCTATGCCTCGACACAATCCTGTCTCTGAGCTCTACGGACAATTCCTTCAACCTCATGGCTTGGTTTTTGCTCTGACATGCACTTTCAACTGTGTGCCTTTCCAAATCATGTCCAATCAATGTAATTTACCACAGGTGGACTCCTATCAAGTTGTAGAAACACCTCAAGGATGATCAATGGAAACAGGATGCACCTGAGCTCAATTTCGAGTCTCATAGCAAAGGGTCTGAATATTTATGTAAATAAGGTGTTTCTGTTTTTTATTTTTATAACTGTTTTCGATTTGTCATTATGGGGTATTGTGTGTAGATTGCTGAGGATTTTTTATTTTATTTAATCTATTTTAGAATAAAGCTGTATTGTAACAAAATATGGAAAAAGCCAAGGGGTCTGAATACTTTCTGAAGGCACTGTATATGCTATACCTAGATGCCATCTTCTGCCATTGTGTCCTTGAGCAAAACACGTAACCCCTACACTGCTCCAGGGGCCTTGCACTCCAATATAAAGTACAAACAAGGAGGTTGTTCTGGTTATGTCACTGTGACTTGCAGCAAAGTTGAGGTGAATGGCAGAGTTGAGGTGAATGACAGATTTGAGGTAAATGACAGAGTTGAGGTAAATGACAGAGTTGAGGTGAATGACAGACTTGAGGTGAATGGCAGAGTTGAGCTGAAGGGGCAGAAAAGAAGAAGATAAAAAAAGTGATAGAAACACAGAATTAAGATATCTGTGCTTTAGCAGCCGTGAACGCTTTGAGGAGATATTTACAGAGTCGAACAGAGTGCGCTCTGACCGCAGCACTGTTTGACACTGTACTGTCAGTTGTCTCTGTCTCCTCCTGTTTGAAGCACTGCGAGTCATACACCGTCTCTCCTTTCACAAACACACACACACTTACAAGTCAAACCGTGGTGGGAAGAAAGAGAGGAGAGAGAATCAAAGGAACCACCAAGGGAGTACAGGAACTACACTAAGAGACCTGAGAACCTGAGACAAAAGGTAGAGTAGCTCCAGAAGACCACGCTGTTAGGACTGTCTAGGTGGGGGGCATCGAGGAACAAGACAGAGAGGGAGGAGCTTCATGGAGATATGAGGTTGAAGGAGACACCTCTAAAGACAAAGAGGAGAGGAAGAGAGGGAGGAAGGGAGGTTCTTGATGGAGATATGAGGTTGAAGAAGACACCTCTAAAGACAAAGAGGAGAGGAAGAGAGGTGGAGAGGGAGGTGGGGAGTGGGGGAGGTGGGAAGAGAGGCAGGTGGGGGAGGTGGGAAGAGAGGAAGGAAGGGGCTTGATGGAGATATGAGGTTGAAGAAGACACCTCTAAAGACAAAGAGGAGTGGAAAAGAGAGAGGTGGAGACAGAGGGAGGTGGAAGAAAGTTTGGAAGAGAGAGAGGTGGAGACAGAGGGAGGTGGAGACAGAGGGAGGTGGAAGAGAGTTTGGAAGAGAGAGAGGTGGAGATAGAGGGAGGTGGAAGAGAGAGATGGAGATAGAGGGAGGTGGAAGAGAGTTTGGAAGAGAGAGATGGAGACAGAGAGAGGTGGAAGAGAGTTTGGAAGAGAGAGCGGTGGAGATAGAGGGAGGTGGAAGAGAGGTTGGAAGAGATTGAAGTGGAGACAAAGGGAGGATTGAGGTGGTAGAGAGGTTGGAAGAGAGATGTAGAGAGAGGGAGGTCGAAGAGAGGTTGGAAGAGAGGTGGAGACTGAGGGAGGTGGAAGAGAGGTTGGAAGAGATTGAAGTGGAGACAGAGGGAGGTGGAAGAGCGAGAAGATAAAGGAAAGAGAAACAGTAAGAGTGGCACTGAACATGAAGAGAGCGAACAAAAGAGCAGCACATAAAAGGAGAGTAGAGATGGAGAGAGAGAGGTCTCGGGTCAGAACACAGAGAATAACAAAAAGACAAAGTGACAAGATGGACTGAACAAAATGTCCAGGAGCCTGACAAGAAGACAAGAGAGGGAAGAGATAAGATAAGAGAGAAATAGACACACTCTGGTAAATATGTGTCGTGATGTTGTATTAGTTAATGTGACGACTGTTGCTCATCGAATGATTAACGGTTTATAATTGCGTGATTAAATGAATTAAGCAATGAATCAAGCAATTATCAACTCATTAACCTGGGGCACCATGGGAACATTGTTTTGATTGAGTTTCTATTTCCCAAATTAACTCAAAGGATATCAGAATATCGATTTTACAACAGTCGCTAAATTAATCAATTTCCTCTACAGTCTCATTCTGAACGTCGCATAATCCGGGAATCTGCACGGACCCGGGCTTTACCAATGAATTTATCACACCAATCTTAGTTGATTATTTATTTACTAGCAAGCTAAAATGATGATAAAAATACACATACACAAAACACAGTCTAGCTATTGATTAGGACTTAGTATAATGGGCCAACACACTATGGCGCGTGTTACCCAAAATGGGGATTTAAAAGAGAGAGAAACAAAGAAAGTACACGAGAGAAATATACATTTGGGTTCATTTGTCAGCTATGCTTATTTAAACCTAGCCTTGCCCCGAACTGCCGCTCTTATGGGTCAGAATATAATGATGTAATTACGTGTAGGAGGTCTCAGGTGGGAAGCTCCGCGTGGGTCGCTTAGGCTTCTCAATGACGCACTTCTCCGACTCAACTCTCTGGTTGTCCTCACGATGTCAGTGTCCTTCTTGGCTTAGTGGTCTGATCCCTCGCGGTCTTCTGAGGACAGACAGCTCTGTAGCTCAGAGCTCACAGCGTCGGACTTGAACGGTGATGATACCACGATTTGATGGAGAGTGGAGACTGGGTGGTTCGGCTTGAATTCACCCGCTTAGACACAGCTACTCGTCCGTAGCTCGTGTAGAAAAAGATTTCTTTGTCTTCAACCTTGTGTTTCGTTTTGGGGTTCGTCGACTTTGTTAGACCTTCGCTGCAGCTTGGGGTCAATTAGTCTGCCATGTTAATTCTTCACTCTCCTGTCTTATACCCTCGGGTCAGAAGTGGGTGTAACCGCCTTTAGGGCAATTCTCTGGGCGGACCAAGTAAAGGGGCAAGGCTTTGGCTCTACTAAAAATCCAATTTTAGACACTAACTTCACATTTCATCTTTACCAAAACATTCTGTTTGATTTGGATATTTTCCACACAACTTACAATGTATAAACATCAGGCATATACTGGGAAAACTCTTAAAGGTACAATGTTTTCATAATAACTTCATCTCTTAACCTTTAAAAACAATACAAAAGTTACATACATTTTAATATTCCACCTCTCGTCATGACCACCATTGTGGCTGACGGAAACCATTGTTCCAAAGTCCCTTTATTGCATGTTTAATGTTCTGAGGCCAGTTCTCCATTGTTAGGACAAAGGAATTTCTCTGTGGCCTAAGGTTTATTATGGGCATGAGGTGTCATAAAACCCCCACATCTTCAGACCCCTAGATCTCTCCTCCTCTGTTGGGGGTTTGGGAGATAATCTGTAGGGTGGTGGTCTCCTGTACCCTGACCTGATCAGGACAGTCATGACATATGTCAGGCATCCAATCCCCCCTCAAAGTTGTTAGCAGATCTTCAAGTAAAGACAAGAGTGAAGACCAAGGAGACACAGACATAGCAGACATAGTGTCTCAACACGACAACAAGCAGCACATATGTTTCTCTGGACTATGTTTGCATATTCAGGAGACATTACAAAAATAACAGATTTTAGACAGAAAGTTCAAATGTCTTCTGAGGTCTGGATGTATGTCTGTCTCTGGCTGCTTCAGTGGGTGTCTCGTCTATAGTGATCCTCTTTGTCTGTCTGTCTGCCTGTTGTCTGCCAGCTTGTTTTTCTGCCTGCCTGCCTGTCTGTCTGTCTGCCAGCCATTCTGCTTGTTTTTCTGCCTGTCTGTCTGCCTGGCCTCAATCACTTATTAGAGAGAGAAACAAAGAGAGAGATTGAAAGATGGGGGACCCTTGATGTTAAAGACAGACATAATGAAACAGCTATATTATAGCATCTCTGCTGTAAAGCAACATTACAGTATTAAGCTGGCAACTCTGGATAATGCTTTAAATGTAGTAAAATTCTCCCTGAAATCTAAATGTAAGAAAAACAACACATTTGTACATAACATACAATTATTCCAATCGTTTACAACATTAACATCATATTAACAACATACAGTGCATTCGGAAAGTATTCAGACCCCTTGACTTTTTTCCATATTTTGTTACGTTACAGCCTTATTCTAAAATTGATTAAATTGTTTTTTTCCCCTCATCAATCTACACATAATACCCCATAATGACACAGTAAAAACCGTTTTTTAGAAACGTATATAAAAGTACTGACCCTTTACCCAGTACTTTGGTGAATCACCTTTGACAGCGATTATAGCCTCGAGTCTTCTTGGTTATGACGCTACAAGCTTGGAAAACCTGTATTTGGGGAGTTTCTCCCATTCTTCTCTGTAGATCTTCTCAAGCTCTGTCAGGTTGCATGGGGAGCTATTTTCAGGTCAGCTCTTTTCAGGTCTCTCCAGAGATGTTTGATCGGGTTCAAGTCCGGGCTCTGGCTGGGCCACTCAAGGACATTCAGAGACTTGTCCGAAAGTCACGCCTTTGTTGTCTTGGCTGTGTGCTTAGGGTCGTTGTCCTGTTGGAAGGTGAACCTTCGCCCCATTCTGAGGTCCTGAGCGCTCTGGAGCAGGTTTTCATCAAGGATCTCTCTGTACTTTGCTACGTTCATCTTTCCCTCGATCCTGATTAGTCTCCCAGTCCCTGCCACTGAAAAACATCCCCACAGCATGATGCTGCCACTACCATGCTTCACCGTAGGGATGGTGCCAAGTTTCCTCCATTCAGGCCAAAGAGTTCAATCTTGGTTTCATCAGACCAGAGAATCTTGTTTCTCATGGTCTGAGAGTTGTTTAGGTGCCTTTTGGCATACTCCAAGCGGGCTGACATGTGCCTTTTACTGAGGAGTGGCTTCTGCCTGGCCAATCTACCATAAAGGCCTGATTGGTGGAGTGCTGCAGAGATGGTTGTCCTTCTGGAAGGTTCTCGCATATCCACAGAGGAACTCTAGAGCTCTGTCAGAGTGACCATCGGGGTCTTGGTCACCTCCCTGACCAAGCCCCTTCTCCCCCGATTTCTCAGTCTGGCCGGGCGGCCAGCTCTAGGAAGAGTTTTGGTGGTTCCGAACTTCTTCCATTTAAGAATGATGGAGGCCACTGTGTTCTTGGGGACCTTCATGCTGCAGAAATGTTTGGTACCCTTCCCAAGATCTGTACCTCGGCACAGTCCTTTCTCAGAGCTCTACAGACAGTTTCTTCGACCTCGTGGCTTGGTTTTTGCTCTGGCATGCACTGTCAACTGTGGGACCTTATAGAGACAGGTGTGAGCCTTTCCAAATCATATCCAATCAATTGAATTTACCACAGGTGGACTCCAATCAAGTTGTAGAAACATCTCAAGGATGATCAATGGAAACAGGATGCACCTGTTGTGTCTCATCTCTCACAAAAGCTTTACAGAACTTGTGTCAATTGAAGATTATCCTCAATACTGACAAAACTAAACTAATGGCGATTTCTAAAGCAAGAATTAGACCTCTGAACCTTTCACCTATTACTACCTGTCAGGGCAATGAGATTGAGACTGTAACCTCATATAAATATCTTGGAATTTCAATAGATGACAGCCTCTCTTTTAAATTGCATATTCAACAACTTAAAAAAAAATTGAAGCTGAAGTTGGGATTTTATTTTAGGAATAAGGCCTTTTTTCCTTTTGAACCCAGAAGGGTGCTAGTATCAGCTACATTTGTGCATATACTAGACTATGGTGATATTTTATATATGAATGCTTCCGCTCAGTGTTTGAGATCAATTGACACCCTTTACCATGGAGTACTGAGATGTATTTTAAACTGCAAAACCCTTACGCACCACTGCTCTTTATATACCAGGGTTGGCTGGCCTTCTCTAGTCAATCGTAGGCTCAGTCATTGGTATACTTTTATTTACAAAGCCATTTTGGGTTTATTACCATTTTATTTGGCCATTTTTTATTCTTCAGAAATATGGTGGGTACTCTCTTCATTCGCAGGACTTTATCCTGCTAACTCTTCCAAATGTCCGAACTGAATTTGGTAAACTGGTTAGGGGAGGGTTTGGCAGGTGGGTCATTACTTGGCTCATCGCGCTCTAGCAACTCCTTGTGGCGGGCCAGGTGCCTGCGGGCTGACCCCGGATGCCAATTGAACGGTGTTTCCTCTGACACATTGGTGCGGCTGGCTTCCGGATTAAGCTGGCGGGTGTTAAGGAGCGCGGTAGGCGGGTCATGTTTCGGCGGACACATGACTCCACCTTCGCCTCTCCCGAGCCCATTGGGGAGTTGCAGCAATGAGCCATGATCGGGAAAAAAAGTATAGCATGAGAGACAGAGAGCACCAGGGCTGTTACTCTGTGAGTAAAAAGACAGGTGATAAAGGACATATCAAGCTGAGTGTCGTGTACAGTACTTACCCCACTAGAGGTCTTCATTCAAACTCAATGTGCTCTTGGAAGAATGGGGCAATGTAGGGCTTGAGCACAACTGGCTTCCTCTGGGCCACCTTGTCATGCACCTTGTCCCATCTTCAGGAACTAGGTGTTTAAACTATAAACAGTTTCCTTAGTTACAACATATCAGAGAGAAAGAGCGGGCGAGCGAGAGAGAGAGAGAGACTAATTTCTCAAGGACTGGAGACTGCTCTGAGCAAACCTATAGCATATTTAAAATGGATCCAGTCATTCGATCGAGCGAGAGGCTGAGAGAGAAAAAGAGAGTAGAGAAGACGAGCACATCATGGAGAGAGACGACACAGGCAGCGTCTCAAAATACATCTAATTGACTCCCAGGGGAGGGGGGTTCCATTTGATAGGTGAGACAGAATATAATGACTAGTGCTCCATCTCAAATTCCACCCTATTCCCTATATAATGCATTACTTTTGATAGGGCTCAAGTGCACTATATATGGAATAGGGTGTCATGTGGGACTCACATTTAGAAGTCTAGTATGGCAGACAGATGGGAGACGCACAAAACAAATATAAACTCTACCAATCAGCCCGTTTAGAAACTTGATGCTGTATTTACAGACGACCGGGAGAAAGAATAGCAGAGTCAGTCATACAGTAGTTTTGTAAAGCTCCATTATTGTAGTTTTGTAAAGCTCCATTATTATAGTTTTGTAAAGATCCATTATTGTAGTTTTGTAAAGCTCCATTATTATAGTTTTGTAAAGCTCCATTATTGTAGTTTTGTAAAGCTCCATTATTATAGTTTTGTAAAGCTCCATTATTGTAGTTTTGTAAAGCTCCATTATTGTAGTTTTGTAAAGCTCCATTATTGTAGTTTTGTAAAGCTCCATTATTATAGTTTTGTAAAGCTACATTATTATAGTTTTGTAAAGCTTTATTATTATAGTTTTGTAAAGCTCCATTATTATAGTTTTGTAAAGCTCCATTATTATAGTTTTGTAAAGCTCCATTATTATAGTTTTGTAAAGCTTCATTATTATAGTTTTGTAAAGCTCCATTATTATAGTTTTGTAAAGCTCCATTATTATAGTTTTGTAAAGCTTCATTATTATAGTTTTGTAAAGGTCTATTATTATAGTTTCATAATTCTCCATTATTATAGTTTTGTAAAGCTCCATTATTATAGTTTCGTAAAGCTCCTTTATTATAGTTTAGCAGAGCTCCATTACTATTGCTTTAATCTTAATGTGGAAAAAGACCGTCTGAGAAGTTGAATAAATCTCACTCTACTTTTCCTTCAGCAGAGTTATAAAATGACTGTCTGTGGCACTAGGTAATTTATAATAATCTGTTTTTAATATGTGTTTAATGATTTGACTAATCTGACATTAATTCAAATTACAGTCCCAATTATTGTCAATGTAAGATAATAGACATAATTCACAACTGTAATCTTCAATGCAAGATAATGGCTGAGTCAAAATGAAAAAGGCACTCAGACATCTGAGCTAGTATCACTGCTCTTTAATAAACTCTGACTGTCACGTGTGCTCCCTATCCGGCCTCTAGGTCGGCTGCTCGTTATGGTGCACCCGTCACCATCGTTACACGCACGTGCGCATCATCAGACTCACCTGGACTCCACCACCTCCCTGATTACCTTCCCTATATATGTCACTCCCTTTGGTTCCTTCCCCAGGCGTCATTGTTTCTGTTCCTGTGTCAGTTCTGTGCGTTGTTCGTGTTTCTTATTTTGTATTATGTTGTGTTCATTTATTAAAAACACTCACTTTCTGAACTTGCTTCCCGACTCTCAGCGAACATCGTTACACTAACGAAGACCTTGAGGCCGATACATAAAGCTTAATAATTGTGAAGTCATTGAAAGTAGATGCCTTTTTTCAATCATTGAATTGGAATTTCTGTTTCCTTACTGAATTGACTGCCTTCAATTGGAATATGACCCCAACCCTGACAGAGTCTGATGTGGGTGGTGGGGATGCAGAAGAGAGTTACTTGAATCTCTTTTTCCCTTTAAAGTTGGGCTTTATCCCAACTATTATCTGTCTAGTAATGGGATAACTGAGATATATAAATACTGAACAAAATTATAAACGCAACATGCAACAATGTCAAAGTTTTACTGAGTTACAGTTCATATAAGGAAATCGGTCAATTGAAATTAATTCATTAGGCCCTGATCTATGGATTTCACATGACTGGGAATACAGGTATGCATCTGTTGGTCCCAGATACCTTCAAAAAAAGGTAGGGACGTGGATCAGAAAACCAGTAGGTATCTGTTTTGACTACCATTAGCCTCATGCAGCGCCACACATCTGCTTTTCATAGAGTTGAACAGGCTGTTGATTATGGCCTGTATAATATTGTCCCACTCCTCTTCAAGGGCTTTGCGAAGTTGCTGGATATTGGCGGGAATCAGAATACGCTATCGTACACGTCAGGGTTTCCCAAACTCTGTCCTTCGGGCCTCAAGGGGTGCACGTTTTGTGTTTTTGCCCCTAACACTACACAACTGATTCAAATAATCAACTAATCGTCAAACTTTGATAATTTGAATCAGCTGTGTAGTGTTAGGGGGCAAAAACCCAAACGTGCACCCTTTGGGATACCGAGAACTGAGTTTGGGAAATGCTGGTACACGTCAATCCAGAGCGTCCCAAACAGGGGAGGGGGTGTTCGGCAGATGAATGGCACGACAATGGGCTTCAGGATCTTGTCACGGTATCTCTGTGCATTCAAATTGCGATCGAGAAAATGCAATTGAGTTGGTTGTCCGTAGCTTATGCCAATTACACGCTGCCTCAAAACATGAGACATCTGTGGTATTGTGTTGTGTGTCAAAACTGCACATTTCAGTGTCTTTTTATTGTCCCAGCACAAGGTGCACCTGTGTAATGATCATGCTGTTTAATCAGCTTCCTGATATGTCACACCTATCAAGTGAATGCATTATCTTGGCAAAATAATTATGCTCACTAACAGGGATGTAAACAAATTTGTGCACAACATTTGAGAGAAAAAAGCTTTTTGTGCTTATGAAACATTTCTGGGATCTTTTAATTCAGCTTATGAAACATGGGACCAATACTTTACATGTTGCATTCATATTTTTGTTCTTCCATATCCTACTTCAATATTTTATAAGATGTAACTCACTTTCACATCGATCATACATGGCTGTCAATAAATTGAAGTTAGAGTAACACAGAAGTTGGATTTCAGAGCTTAACGCTATAATAAGGTTTATCTCTATTGGCCCTATAGTATATACCCAGAATATGAACGACTATTGGCCCTATGGTATATAGAATATAAATACCTCCTCTACATCCCCATCCCAGAACCCCTAACATGACAGGTGAAAATTACCTGTTAGGATTTAGAATTCTCAGGCTGATTCCGGATCGTCAAGCTGCTCAGGTCCGCTCTAATAGCAATCAATTGCATAATTATCCCCACCATTCAGTTTAAACAGCTGCTAGGGGCCAGGGTTAAAAGGAACTGCTGCATTTGTTTGAATGAGAGAAATAACATATAAAACATCAAAGTCAGAGATGGAATTTATTTAGTTTCAGCATGCTTTGTCATGCTGTGTCATGCTTTTGAGTGCAGCAAAGGGGATAGCAGTAGATAATTACTTTGACATTTTTTGTAAATAAGCACAGTGTGGATTGTGTTCAATACAGATGGGGGGCGGGGATACACAGGTTGGGAAATAACAAATACTCTATACTGGTCCAGAGAAAACAAAGTTTATCTAAAGAAGACCTAATGATGGCTTCATAAACCCTTCATATATCCTACATACTGAAGATACCCAAATAATGTATGCAGAACAACAGCATAACAATCAGCATCGTCAGACAGCAACTCCCCTGCAGAGTATCTGTTAATGATGCCGGCTAGAGGTTGATCGAATGGAGAGAGACAGACACATTATGTGGTGGTTCTGATAATGAGGATGTTGTCAGGAACAGTGAGTTCTCACTGTTGGTTCTGTGAGTTGTAAAGGAGATGTACTGTAGAGTTTGTAGTGTTTAATTTCACACTTAGTGATGAGAAGACTGGGAGTTCCACTCTAAATGCATAATTTTTCTTGGATACACACTTCCCTGTATTTACAGACATAGGATCTTAATTTGAGCCACTTTGCTACAGCAGTGGATTATCATAAATAAACTTTTTTGTAGGGGTAGATGCATTTTTCGTAAGGGACAATCTAATCTGAAATTTCAAAGTGGAAATTACAAGTTTCAGAAGCCTTTTTAAACAGGGTGATCAAATTAAGATCCTATATCTGTACCCCCCTAAACACACCAAACACACAGGGTAAAAAAGAGCATGGTCGAAGAACTACAACGAAACAAACCCATAGAAATAACGGCACAAAGAAATAGTCTAGTCTACTCATTTTCAAGTCACACCTGATAGTCCATACACTATACACACAAAAGTATGTGGACACCTGCTCGTCGAACATCTCATTCCGAAATCATGGGCATTAATATGGAGTTGGTCCCCCCTTTGCTGCTATAACAGCCTCGACTCTTCTGGGAAGGCTTTCCACTAGATGTTGGAACATTGCTACGGGGACTTGCTTCCATTCAGCCACAGGAGCATTAGTAAGGTCGGGCACTGATGTTGGGCAATTCGGCCTTGCTCGCAGTCGGCATCCAATTCATCCCAAAGGTGTTTGATGGGGGTTGAGGTCAGGGTTTTGTACAGACCAGTCAAGTTCTTCCACACCGATCTCGACAAACCATTTCTGTATGGACCTCGCTTTGTGCACAGGGCCATTGTCATGCTGAAACAGGAAAGTGCTTTCCCGAAACTGTTGCCACAAAGTTGAAAGCACAGAATTGTCTAGAATGTCATTGATTTCCTTTCTCTGGAACTAAGTGGCTTATGTCGTGGAAATACTGGTTCAAATATTTCTCAGATACCAGAGCTTGTGAATTCAAATAGACTGTCACGAGATACTAGGAGTGGTGGTAGGAGTCAGGAGCAGAGAGCAGAGGTAAGGTATAATGTCCTTTATTCTTCCCGGCACAAAACGGTCAACACCAACACAAACGGGCGCGTGAACAAACGACCAACTCAGAACAACGGGCACACAGTCCGGAGAGAGAATACAAGGCGAATAGCCAGCACATCCAAAAAAACACAACGACAGCAAAATAATCCCGCACAAACCTGGGCGGGCTAAGCAGGCTTAAATAAACACAAATCAAGACAGACAATAGGGAACAGGTGCAACCAATAACACATTAGAAACAAAAAAGGAAAAAGGGATCAGCGGCGGCTAGTAGGCCAGCGACGACTCGAGCAGGCGCCGCTCGAGCCAGCGCCGCTCGAGCAGGCAAGGGAGCCACCTTCGGTGGGATTCGTGACATAGACTTTATTACAAAAGTAGCAAAGCCGAGCAGGCCCATGGACCAACTGAACTTTCCAGTCTCAATACTCTGCTTTTATACAGTTTTACCCTTACATAACATAGTCACTCCACTTTATGTAAATTATTAACTTTTCTGGGCTAGGTGGGACGTCACCATCCCACACTATTCAACAGCCAGTGAAATAGCATGGCGCGAAATACAAAACAGTAAAAATCTCATAATTTAATGTTCTCAAACAATCAACTATTTTACACCATTTTAAAGATAAGACTATCGTTCATCTAACCACATTGTCTCATTTCAAAAAGGCTTTACGGCGAAAGCATAAAATTAGATTATGCTAGGACATAAACTTCACAAGAAAATCCACACAGCCATTTTCCAAGCAAGGACATGCATCATAAAAACCAAAAGTACAGCTTGAATATTCACTAACCTTTGATGATCTTCATCAGACGGCACTCATAGGACTTCATGTTATACAATACATGTATGTTTTGCTCGATAAAGTTCATATTTATGTCCAAAAACAGCATTTTACGTTGGCGCGTGATGTTCAGAAAATGTATTCCCACCAAAACGTCCGGTGAATGAGCACATCAATTTACAAAAATACTCATCATAAACGTTGATAAAATTTGCAACAGTTAACTTCTTTGGGCTATGTGGGACGTTAGCGTGCCACCCGTGGCGCACCCTATCAACAGCAGGTGCATTTCAAGAGTGGCAAATTTGAAACCAAATAAATGTCAAAATTCAAATTTCTCAAACATACAACTAACTTACAGCCTTTGAAAGATAAACATCTCCTTAATCTAACCACGTTTTCCGATTTCAAAAAGGTTTTACGGGGAAAGCATAAAGTTAGGTTATGTTAGGAGAGTACATTGACAATAGCTGTGTGTAGTGTATTGTCGATTCAAAGACAGGCGTCACCAAAACCATAAAATCAGCTAAAATTATGCACTAACCTTTTACAATCTCCATCAGATGACACTCCTAGGACATTATGTTAGACAATGCATGCATTTTTAGTTCTATCAAGTTCATATTTATAACTAAAAACAGCGTTTTACTATGGCGTTGATGTTCAGGAAATCGTTTCCCTCCAATACCGGCAGTCAAGTCATGAGAAATCAAATCAAATCAAAATCAGTCATGACAACAAAATAATTAATTAATATTAGAAAACATTGGTGAAATATTATATTGTCATTCAAAGAATTATAGATTTACATCTCTTGAACGCAATGGACTTGCCAGATTTAAAATTAACCTTACTGGGAAATCACACTTTGCAATAATCTGAGCACTGCGCCAGAAAAATACGCATTGCGATACAGACTAACCGCCATGTTGGAGAGATCTAAAATCAAAAATACTATGTAAATAATCCATTACCTTTGATTCTCTTCATCAGATGTCACTTCCAAAGAATCCCAGGTCCATAACGAATGTAGTTTTGTTCAAAAAAGCTCATCATTTATGTCCAAAAACCTCCGTGTTGTAGCACATGATCTAAGCCAGCCGGACTTCACTTCAAGAATGGAAAAAAATATTTACGTTCGTTCAAACATGTCAAACGTTGTATCGCATAAATCATTAGGGCCTTTTTTAACCAGAACATGAACAAAATTCAAGGCGGACCATTGGGTTCTCTTTTAAAACGTTTCGGAATGAGAGTACCCACCATCAACTCGCGCGCCAGGTGTCTAATGGGCCATCACGTTCCATGGCTCTTATTCGGTCAGATCTCACTGTAGAAGACTCAAAACACTTTGTAAAGGCTGGGGACATCTTGTGGAAGCAATAGGAAGTGCCAAAATATTCCTCAACACCTTTGTTTTTCAATGGTATAGGCTTAAAGTCAATTCAACACATCAGGTATCCACTTCCTGTCAGAATCTGTCTCAGGGTTTTGCCTGCCAAATGAGTTCTGTTATACTCACAGACGCCATTCAAACAGTTTTTGAAACTTTAGGGTGTTTTCTATCCATATATAATAAGTATATGCATATTGTAGTTACTGGGTAGGATTAGTAACCAGATTAAATCGGGTACATTTTTTTATCCAGCCGTGAAAATACTGCCCCCTATACCCTAACAGGTTAATGAAAGAATTATAGATACACTTCTCCTTAATGCAACCGCTTTGTCAGATTTCAAAATAACTTTACGGAGAAAGCACATTTTTCAATATTCTGAGTACATAGCTCAGCCATCGAAGCAAGCTATACAGTTACCCGCCAAGTTCTGGAGTCAACAAAACTCTGAATTAGTATTATAAATCTTCACTTACCTTTGCTGATCTTCATCAGAATGCACTCCCAGGACTCCCACTTCCACAAGAAATGTTTGTTTTGTTCGATAAACTCCATATTTATGTCCAAATACCTCCGTTTTGTTCGCGTGTTCAGATCACTAATCCAAAGGCATAATGTGCGAGCGCAAAACCCGAGATGAAAAGTCAAATAGTTCCATTACCGATCGTAGAAACATGTCAAACAATGTTTACAATCAATCCTTAGGGTCTTTTTAACATAAATCTTCGATAATATTCCAACCGGACAATAGCGTATTCATTACAGAGGAAAAAGAAGGAACGGTTGCATATCACGGGGGCTATTCGATGCTAATGCAGAACGCCATAGTATGTTTTTGTTCTGGTCAAGGGCAGTCAGGTCTGGAGTGAACCAAGGGCTATATCTGTTCCTGGTTCTAAATGTTTTGAGAGGGTCATGCTTATTTAAGATGGTGAGGAAGGCACTTTTAAAGAATTACAGCTAGCTAGCATTGTAGTGTAGGCTTACTGTTACTGCACGATTTGCATAGTCAGATGCTAATGTGAGCATCTAACTAGAGCTAATTAGCTAGCTAGCTACAGTAACATTAAGTTATTCCACTTTTAGTGGTTTATGGACAGTATGTATGCCCAGTGGATCGGTGCATCACCTGTTTTACATTTTCAACAGAGCGGTATTAGCTATTATCAGTAGTTGACGGACTTTACTGACTACTGCCAGCAGGTTAGTCAGTGAAACATGTCTTTTACTCTGAAAAGCAAGCTGTTAGCAGACAGTTAGCAGCAGTTGGTATGTGCTACATGTGTGTTTCACTCAAGTTTAGAGCTATTAGACAGTTTTAGAGCAGTTTGGTCTGTGCAACATGTGCATTTTACTCTGAACAGAGCTGATGGACAGTTTTAGAGCAGTTTGGTCTGTGCAACATGTGCATTTTACTCTGAACAGAGCTGATGGACAGTTTTAGCGCAGTTTGGTCGGTGCAACACATGCGTTTTACTCTGAACTTTAGAGCTGTTACCTGTTGACGGTTTTTAGCTGCTGTTTGGTCGGTAAGACACGTGTGTTTTACTCTGAAAAGAGAGCTGTTAGTAGACAGTATTTAGCGGCAGGCAGGTCGATGCAACACGTGTTTTACTCTAAACAGAGCACTGCTCTCTTGTAAGTTTTGCATATTAGTGTTAATGCATTTTAAATTAACTTTTTCTTGTCATCAAGGATGCAGGCTGTACGCTTGAAATACAGGGATTGTCAAAAGTACATTTGTTATGAGGGGCAACTGACCTTCAAATCCTTTTTGCATTGTGGTGACTGAAAAGTTTCACATTTCACACAATATCCTATGGAACAACATACTTATACTGGCACACTTTAAATATACTTACTTTATATTTACTGTCAAATTGATTGCCGATTTCCTTGCTGATAATGAATACAAAGCAAACTTTTGGGAGTTGTCTAATTATGCTCATCTGTAGCTGCGCTCATTGTCTTTGCCGGTTATTAATGGTTTTAAAGAATAAGTGATACTAACATTTGTATGCCGCTACAATCTCAGTGTTGATAGCTATCTGTGGTGTAATGCTATTATACTCAGACTGCTGTTATAATAATTCAGTATGTGGCAGTAGTAGACAGGGTGAAGACTGCATATAATTGGAATTGTTGTGGGAAGGAGCACAAAGTCAGTTTTGGGGTTACGATGTTCACATAAAGATGACCTCTTGATTTTTGTCTTCTGTTCTGTTTTTTCTCAAAAAAATACACAACATATTTAATCAATAAGGTTCTGCAATCTTATTTTGTCTTCACAGTTGCCAATAAATTTGACATTCCAACCTTGGACTTAAATTCTATAATGAATCGAAGACTGAAGTTGATGAGGCGTTTGAGTTTCTTCTAAAGAAACAAGACCTTGGTGTGCTGGAGATTTGTTTACCCCATCCTGATGGTGAGATGCTTATTAGCTTGGAGCTTCACATTCATCCATACAGTCCTGGCTAGCCTAACACATGTTCTGAATATGTGAGACAAGCAGATATATCTGCTGATTTCTTTTCTCATTTTGATATTTTAAAATCATCTTTGTTTCTGTGCTCACCTCTCCCACCCCTTTTAGAACAGTAGTGGGCCTAATCAATTCAAAATGTTACATTTTTGCATTCCGCTTGTCATTAACAAAAGTCCTGTAATCATAATAATGGATGTTTCCACCTAAATGGTGTTATAATTACAGTGTTAATGTTACGGGTGTGTAAGGGAGGCGAAGTCAGGTGCAGGAGAGTAGCATGTAGTAACAGGAGCACTTTTATTCCGTTCCAAAACGACAGCACAGAATACAATAAACGTGCCCAAAACTCAGAACATGAACAAAAAAAAAATCAGGCACGTGGTAAATACCCACATAACATACAACAATTTCACACAAAGACATGGAGGGGAACAGAGGACTAAATACATGCAGTGTGATTAGGGAATGAAAACCAGGTGTGTATGGAACAAGACAAAGCAAATGGAAATATGAAAAATGGAGCGGCGACGTCGATCGCCGAACGATACTTTTGTTTGGATCTCAAACAGTAAAGTGTGTGTGTGTGTGTGTCTAGGACAAGTTCTTCAAGGCGTGTTAAAGAGGACTACGCAAAGGGCATCATTGCCTTGTTCCCATATCTGGCCGATCCTGGGAGCAAGTTTGGTCATGTAAGTACATTAAAAATGAAGTCTAACCTTTTTAACTCTCAGGGACTCTTACACCTTACAATTTGTCCAGAATGTCAATATTTAAATTGTTGTTTTACTGTTGGGTGATGTTTTTATTTAAACTATAGATCTGTTAACATGTCTGTATGCCCACCATCTCTGCCATCTCTCCTAAGTTCAACTCTGGTGGTATAAAAGCCCAGTTAAGTTCTGCACTGTGAGGGTCAGACCTGTTGAATGAGCACATCTTCATCTATGGGCGCATCTGTAGTTTTAAGGATGAAATTAATATGAAGATATTTTAACCTACTCACTCAAACGGAATTATACTTTACTTTAGGGGCATTATTACAGTGCAGAAGGTGGGAGTGGATATGTAGCATGGAGACGGAAATGTGTTCAAAGGGAAGCATCAGAGGGACGACAGAAGACCATGAGTCAGTCACTGACGTGTAAGTGATTCTGATTGTAGTTAGTCTCATTCATGACACATGACCAGAGAATAATTGTATGTAAACATCTGTATAAGTAAGTGTTTCTTAGTCTCTTTCTCTTTTAGTATTTATTGGTATTAATTCTGTTTCTGAGTCAAATAAATCCTACTTTTCATCTGGTGACATAACTGCATGCATGGCCATCCTTGCAGAGTTTCTGAGCCTTGTTTTTATATTTTATGACACAATATTGTATACTTGTATAGAGCAGACAAACCCAGTAATCTGTAAAAGTTTCACCATGTTACAGGTGGTCCAAAAGCTGATAGGGACCCCTTCAGAGAGGAAAACTGTCCAACAACAGAAAGTCTGTGTTGTGAGGCCATTGACTGCCTTGCCTTGAAACTGTCAAGACAATTGTTTTCTGTTCTACAAGTCTGATTAGTACTGTGATATATTACATGATGATAGTGCCACACCATAATGTTTACTGTTCTGTCTTGACTTATTCC
This sequence comes from Salmo trutta, assembly GCF_901001165.1. NCBI lineage: Eukaryota > Metazoa > Chordata > Actinopteri > Salmoniformes > Salmonidae > Salmo > Salmo trutta. The sequence continues at coordinate 88,524,605 of NC_042968.1, read as the reverse complement.
ATCTTGTCTGCAGATTGAGAAAGATTTTAGTCTGATATTTGGTGATGCAACCTCTGCAAAGTTCCTGGAGAAGTGGCCTACTCTCTACAAGCAGAAAGTCATTGAGCAAAGCCGTGGCCTCACAGACAGGCGACCAGCAAGACCTGGTTCAAAATGCTGAATCCACAACAGAAGTGGAAAATGGTATGCTGGAATAAAATGATTATACTAATGGAAGGGAGCGTTGTTTTTGAAAGCAAAATGGAATGATGTAACTTCCAGTGAAAATTTGTACTTTCAGGATGGGACAGTGACATGACATCCATTTTGGTCCTTGTCCACCTTCTGCCACCGTCACCTCATGGCCACAAGAGACCAGGAAAAATCTCAGCCAGACCCGCCAGTGGCCACATTGTTTATCAAGGTGAGGTTACAGTTGGCTGTTCTGTCCCCATTCCTAATCCTAATAACTACTTTTAAGAATATGGACAAATCATGGTAAGATCATGTGTAGCTGTAATTTACATTTTCACAAACTGTTTGCGAACTGTGACTCATTTTAATAGCACACTAATGAAGTTCTTGTCTCACAGACTGGGAACAGCATCCAGGGGCATCTGGAGAGCATCATGGAAAGCCTTCAACCCTATCTGCTTGCTGTAGGAACCCAGAGGAAGATGATTCACAAGTACTTCATTGTGATTGACAAGCATGCAATACCTTGTAAGTCACCAGACTCTCTTGCCTGTTTTGATGAGCTTTTCAAAGCTCATTTTGTCTTTGGTACCTCGTACAACCAGGATCTGGTAAATGTGTACAACTTCTTGCAAACCACAATTCATGAAATTGATGTTGATACCACTAAGGTTAATCCTAGGGTTGCAGAGTTGAGGGCTCGGATGCTGCATTGAGTTACTAAAAGTTTTGAAGATGCAAAGGGTTAAAACGCAGCATAGGAAATAACCTTTTTCATTTCACACAAACTTTTTCATATCATTCGGCTAACCTTACTTTGCTACCTGACAACTTTACGGGCTTTACTTTTTAATTACCGTTTATATTTTTAGTTTTTCCCTCACTCAATTTTTTTTGTTTTTTTCATTCAACTTTTTCACTCCGGATGCTTTATCTGGACGTGGTTCGTCAGGACCTCCACCAGCCGAAGCTAAGTAGTAACATTAACATGATGCCTTCTAATTGCAGTCGCTGTACTCATAATATACAGGGGAACGATCGCCTTACGGCGAGGATAGCTGTGCTGCAAGCCCCAGCTTTAGACGCAATCGTTAGGCAAGGGTAATTTTAGTGTAGGAAAGGATGAAACAGCGTCTGTGCCACCAGTAAGTACAGATAGTAGTATAAATCCCCTCACACAGTCCCCGCAGCCGGACAATTTTCTCATGGCTTCTGGAGGGAAATGCTGTAGGAATGCTCAACCGGTGTCGTTCATTCAGCCGACAGAAACTTTCAACCGGTTCTCCCCATTAAGCAGCGAGTCGGAGTCAGAGGCCGAGGCTTTTCTGGTCTCTACTCCTCCCATTATGGGGTCTGAGACGTCGAAGCCTCCCACCATTAGCTCTGACAAATTGAAAACCCTAGTCATTGGCGACTCCATTACCCGCAGTATTAGACTTAAAAAGAATCATCCAGCGATCATACACTGTTTACCAGGGGGCAGGGCTACCGACGTTAACCTCTCTTGGGTAGGGGGCAGTATTTTCACCTCTGGATGAAAAGCGTGCCCAAAGTAAACTGCCTGTTACTCAGGCCCAGAAGCTAGGATATGCATATAATTGGTAGATTTGGATAGAAAACACTCTGAAGTTTCCAAAACTGTTAAAATAATGGCTGAGTATAAGAGAACTGATATGGCAGGCGAAAACCTGAGTAAAATCCATCCAGGAAGTGGGATATTTTTGATGTGGGTGCTTTTCTCTTGCCTGCCTATACAGTATGTCTGTCACGCCCTGACTTGAGAGAGAGTTTATTTCTCTATTTTGTTAGGTCAGGGTGTGTGGTGGGCATTCTATGTCATTATATTTCTATGTTTTGGCCAGGTATGGTTTCCAATCAGAGGCAGCTGTCTATCATTGTCTCTGATTGGGAACCACACTTAGGCAGCCTTTTCCCACCTGTGTTTGTGGGTAGTTGTTTTCTGTTTTGTGTTTCTGTACCTGACAGAACTGTGTGCTTTCGTTTCCCTTTGTTATTTTTGTTCGAGTGTTTGTTTGATTCAAATAAAATATCATGAACACGTGCCACGCTGCATCTTGGTCCCCTCATTATGACAGCTGTTACAATGTCAATGGTTAGGACCTAGATTGCAGTTCCTATGGCTTCCACTAGATGTCAACAGTCTTTAGACAGGGTTTCAGGCTTTTATTTGGAAAAATGAGGAAGAAAGACCCCATGACTTGAGTGGACAGTGAGATGTAACAGAGCTATTTTGCGCACACGACCGGGAGCGCGCCCTCCATTCTTTTTCCTTTCCATTGAATACGCTATTGTCCGGTTGAAATATTACCGATTATTTTGACAAAATATAACCTGAGGATTAACTACAAACATCGTTTGACATGTTTCGACGAACTTTACCGGTACTATTTGGATGTATTCGTCTGAATGTTGTGACCGCCATTGAGACAGTGGATTACTGTACAAAACGCGCCAACAAAACTGAGTTTTTATGACATAAAGAGGAACTTTATCGAACAAAACAAACATTTATTGTGTAACCGGGACTCTTGTGACAACAACCAGATGAAGCTTATTAAAGGTAAGTGATTAATTATATCGCTATTTCTGACTTTCATGACTCCTCTACTTGGCTTGACAATGTGTGTGCTTTTGTAAGCGGGGCACTGTCCTCAGATAATCGCATGGTATGCTTTCGCCGTAAAGCCTTTTTCAAATCTAACACAGCGGCTGGATTAACAAGAAGTTCATCTTTAAACCGATGTATAACACTTGTATGTTTTATGAATGTTTATTATGAGCATTTCTGTTTTTTGTATTTCGCGCTCTGCAATTTCACCGGATGTTGGCCAGGTGTCCACATACCCTAGAGAGTTTTTAAGGCTAATCTGAAGATGGTGCTGGCTAAAGCTAAAACTGGCGAGTGTAGAGAGTATAGGGATATTGTTATCCACATTGGCACCAACGATGTTAGGATAAAACAGTCAGAGGTCACCAGCGCAACATAGCTTCAGCGTGTAAATCAGCTAGAAAGATGTGTCGGCATCGAGTAATTGTCTCTGGCCCCCTCCCAGTTAGGGGGAGTGATGAGCTCTACAGCAGTCTCACAACTACATTTTTGGTTGGAAACTGTTTTCTGCCCCTCCCAAAAGATAGAATTTGTAGATAATTGGCTCTCTTTCTGGGACTCACCCACAAACAGGACCAAGCCTGGCCTGTTGAGGAGTGACGGACTCCATCCTAGCTGGAGGGGTGCTCTCATCTTATCTATGAACATTGACAGGGCTCTAACTCCCCTAGCTCCACAATGAAATAGGGTGCAGGCCAGGCAGCAGCACAGTCAGTGTAGTCAGCTCAGCTATCCCCATTGAGACTGTGTCTGTGCCTCGACCTAGGTTGAGCAAAACTAAACATGGCGGTGTTCGCCTTAGCAATCTCACTGGAATAAAGACCTCCTTTCCTGCCATTATTGAAAGAGATTGTGATACCTCACATCTCAAAATAGGGCTACTTAATGTTAGATCCCTCACTTCCAAGGCAGTTATAGTCAATGAACTAATCACTGATCATAATCTTGATGTGATTGGCCTGACTGAAACATGGCTTAAGCCTGATGAATTTTCCGTGTTAAATGAGGCCTCACCTCCTGGTTACACTAGTGACCATATCCCCCGCACATCCCGCAAAGGCGGAGGTGTTGCTAACATTTACGATAGCAAATTTCAAATTTAAATTTACAAAAAAAAACAACGTTTTCATCTTTTGAGCTTCTAGTCATGAAATCTATGCAGCCTACTTTTAATAGCTACTGTTTACAGGCCTCCTGGGCCATATACAAGCGTTCCTCACTGAGTTCCCTGAATTCCTATCGGACCTTGTAGTCATAGCAGATAATATTCAAATTTTTGGTGACTTTAATATTCACATGGAAAAGTCCACAGACCCACTCCAAAAGGCTTCGGAGCCATCATCAACTCAGTGGGTTTTGTCCAACATGTCTCCGGACCTACTCACTGCCATAGTCATACTCGACCTAGTTTTGTCCCATGGAATACATGTTGTGGATCTTAATGTTTTTCCTCATAATCCTGGACTATCGGACCACCATTTTATTACGTTTGCAATTGCAACAAAAAATCTGCTCAGACCCCAACCAAGGATCATCAAAAATCATGCTATAAATTCTCAGACAACCCAAGAGAGAATGGCTTTCATTTCAGCAGTGATAAATTCATTAACTTCTTTGAGGAAAAGATCATGATCGTTAGAAAGCAAACTACGGACTCCTCTTTAAATCTGCGTATTCCTCCAAAGCTCAGTTGTCCTGAGTCTGCACAACTCTGCCAGGACCTAGGATCAAGGCAGACACTCAAGTGTTTTAGTACTATATCTCTTGACACAATGATGAAAATAATCATGGCCTCTAAACCTTCAAGCTGCATACTGGACAATATTCCAACTAAACTACTGAAAGAGCTGCTTCCTGTGCTTGGCCCTCCTATGTTGAACATAATAAACGGCTCTCTATCCACCGGATGTGTACCAAACTCACTAAAAGTGGCAGTAATAAAGCCTCTCTTGAAAAAGCCAAACCTTGACCCAGAAAATATAAAAAACTATCGGCCTATATCGAATCTCCCATTCTTCCCCCAAAAAATTCACTGCCTTCCTGAAGACAAACAGTGTATATGAAATTCTTCAGTCTGGTTTTAGACCCCATCATAGCACTGAGACTGCACTTGGTAAATTACCTTTTAATGGCGTCAGACCGAGGCTCTGCATCTGTCCTCGTGCTCCTAGACCTTAGTGCTGCTTTTGATACCATCAATCACCACATTCTTTTGGAGAGATTGGAAACCCAAATTGGTCTACACGGACAAGTTCTGGCCTGGTTTAGATCTTATCTGTCGGAAAGATATCAGTTTGTCTCTGTGGATGGTTTGTCCTCTGACAAATCAACTGTACATTTTGGTGTTCCTCAAGGTTCTGTTTTAGGACCACTATTGTTTTCACTATATATTTTACCTCTTGGGGATGTCATTCGAAAACATAATGTTAACTTTCACTGCTATGCGGATGACACACAGCTGTACATTTCGATGAAACATGGTGAAGCCCCAAAATTGTCCTCGCTGGAAGCTTGTGTTTCAGACATAAGGAAGTGGATGGCTGCAAATGTTCTACTTTTAAACTCGGACAAAACAGAGATGTTTGTTCTAGGTCCCAAGAAACAAAGAGAACTTCTGTTGAATCTAACAATTCATCTTGATGGTTGTACAGTCGTCTCAAATAAAACTGTGAAGAACCTCGACGTTACTCTGGACCCTGATCTCTCTTTTGACGAACATATCAAGACTGTTTCAAGGACAGCTTTTTTCCATCTACGTAACATTGCAAAAATCTGAAATGTTCTGTCCAAAAATGATGCATACAAATTAATCCATGCTTTTGACACTTCTAGGTTAGACTACTGCAATGCTCTACTTTCCGGGCTACCCGGATAAAGCACTAAATAAACTTCAGTTAGCTCTAAACACGGCTGCTAGAATCCTGACTAGAACCAAAAAATGTGATCATATTACTCCAGTGCTAGCCTCCCTACACTGGCTTCCTGTTAAGGCAAGGGCTGATTTCAAGGTTTTACTGCTAACCTACAAAGCATTACATGGGCTTGCTCCTACCTATCTTTCCGATTTGGTCCTGCCATACATACCTACACGTACGCTACGGTCACAAGACGCAGGCCTCCTAATTGTCCCTAGAATTTCTAAGCAAACAGCTGGAGGCAGGGCTTTCTCCTATAGAGCTCCATTTTTATGGAATGGTCTGCCTACCCATGTGAGAGACGCAGACTCGGTCTCAACCTTTCAGTCTTTGAAGACTCATCTCTTCAGTAGGTCCTATGATTGAGTGTACTCTGGCCCAGGAGTGTGAAGGTGAACGGAAAGGCACTGGAGCAACGAACTGCCCTTGCTGTCTCTGCCTGGCCGGTTCCCCTCTCTCCACTGAGATTCTCTGCCTCTAACCCTATTACAGGGGCTGAGTCACTGGCTTATTGGTGTTCTTCCATGCTGTCCCTAGGAGGGGTGCGTCACTTGAGTGGGTTGAGTCACTGACATGGTCTTCCTGTCTGGGTTGGCACCACCCCCCCTTGGGTTGTGCCGTGGCGGAGATCTTTGTGGGCTATACTCGGCCTTGTCTCAGGATGGTAAGTTGGTGGAGGAAGATATCCCTCTAGTGGTGTGGGGGCTGTGCTTTGGCAAAGTGGGTGGGGTTATATCCTGCCTGTTTGGCCCTGTCCTGGGGTATCATCGGATGGGGCCACAGTGTCTCCTGACCCCTCCTGTCTCAGCCTCCAGTATTTATGCTGCAGTAGTTTATGTGTCGGGGGGCTAGTGTCACAGTTGTCGTAAGGAGAAGAGGACCAAAGTGCAGCGTGTGTTGTTCCACATTTTATTTATACTGTGAAACTATGCAATACATAAATACACTGAATGCAAAAAAAAAAAAAAAAAACGTGACACAGAGATGAACATATACACAACTCAAAATTTATCTCCCACAAACCCAGGTGGGACAAACACCAACTTAAATATGACCTCCAATTAGAGACAACGATTACCAGCTGCCTCTAATTGGAGATCATCTCAAACAAAGCCCAACATAGAAATACAAAACTAGAACATAACAACATAGAAAAACTAAACTAGAAAACCCCCCTGTCACGCCCTGACCTACGCCCTGACCTACTCTACCATAGAAAATAACAGCTTACCATGGTCAGGACCTGACAGCTAGGGTCAGTCTGTTATATCTGGAGTATTTCTCCTGTCTTATCCGGTGTCCTGTGTGAATTTAAGTATGCTTATGGCACTTTTTCTGGGTTCAGAAAGCATCTTTATAAAGCACATGAACCTTGTTCTGATCATGGTGAAGGCACCTCTACAGCTGAATATGTAGCAGTAAGTCATGACTTGCCATCAACAAGTTCCCTTTCTGACTCAGTCCTTGTCAATAAGAGTCTTGCAGACAGCTGTGCTGCAACCATAGCTGAACTTAAAGTGGCAGGTGTAGGTGAAACAACCATTAACTCTTTGGTCATTTCCATGGAAGAGATAGTTGATGATATTCACATTCAAGCTAAAGAATCTGTGAAGAAGTGTCTGCCTATACAGGAGCCTATTAAAAGTGACATTGAGTGTAAAATTTATCAGTGTTTTGAAAAAAAATGTCAAATCCTTTTAGTGTATTAATTAAATTCTGAAAGTAAGAGAAGACAGTATTTTACAAAAAAGTGGGGAGGGTAGACCAGTTGAATACATTCTTGGTACTAGATTTGATACACAACACAATCGGACTACTGGAGGCTATGATCAAATTGTTGTTACTGGTAAATTTGTTTACATCCCATTTTACACCCTAATATAAAGGAGATGATGCAGACTGGTTCCAGTTCAAGAGAACTTTATGACTGAAGTGATGGAGATATGTTCCAAGAGCCACGCTCTATTTTCAGAACAGAAGCAATTCAGATACAGCTTTTCTATGATTTTGAAACTGCAAATCCTCTTGGATCAAAACGGGGAATACATAAATTAGGAGCAATCTATTTCACCAAAGTTCAACTCATTTCTGCTTAATAGTCATTTGGTTGCTTTATTTCATGCCCAAGACGTTATTAAAACATATGACTTTTCTAAAATACTTGATCCAATTGTGCAGGATATTAAAGTACTTGAGAGGGATGGAATTATGGTCCCCTTGTATGATCAACCAGTGTATGGAACTATTGCCCACGCTACAGGTGACAACCTTGGTCTTCACTGTTTATTTGATTTTGTTGAATCATTCAGTGCCAGATATTGTTACTGGTTTTGTCTTGCTGAGAAAGAGGACGTTCAGACTGAATTTGATGAAGATTCACCCTAGATAGTTATGCGAAGTCGAGCACTTCATGCAGAACACTGCCAAAAACAGGAGACGAATCCCAGTCTTCCCTATGTGATGGGGGTTAAACTTTATTGCATTCTAAACTCCTTGCAGTACTTCAATACATGTGAAAACTTCTCTGTCGATATTATGCATGATATCTTGGAGGGAGTGGCACAATATGAAATGAAACTGCTAATACTGCACTTGATAGACAAGTACACAACATCGAATGTAATAGACAGGAGAATAAAGAGCTTTAACTATGGTTACATGGAGCAAAACAACAAACCTCCTGCAGTGAAGTTAAGAGAGGACTGATGACTTGGGGTTAAATGCCATCCAGTCCTGGCGTTTACTTCACAATCTACCACTTCTCTTTGGAGACTTAGTTTGTCCAAATGATCTACACTGGCATTTACTGTTGCTTCTCCAATGATATCAAAGGGTATTACAGGTTATTCAAGCAACTATTTCCAAAAAAGAGGCTGCTACCGAAGCATCATTTTATGGTGCATTACCCGACATGTATGCTTACAATTTGACCAGTTTTGCATAGCTGGTGCAAGCGCTATGAAGCAAAGCATAATTTCTTTAAAAAGCTTCAAAAATGTAACTAAAACATTGGCAAAAAAACATCAAATTCGAATAGCATACAGTTGGCAGACATTTGACACCAGAGTCATGATCGGTCCAGGTAAAATGTTATCTTTAAATGTGGTGGACTGGGGCTGTAAGATGGCTGAGACTCTTCAGGTACCAATTGACACTCTTCAGGTACCAATTTTAAATGTTAAATGGGCCAAAACCATGGAAATATGTATCGTTCAGGTTTAGTTGTTTGTCTTAAAGTCCATTGTGAGATGCCAGTTTTTCAGAAAATCCACCATGTTGTTGTTAAAGATGAGAGGTTACTGTTGGTTACTTTTGCCCTACAAACAATGTCTTGATGAGCATTTTAATGCATATAGAGTTGGGTGTACAACAGAGGGACCTTACGTAGTTGATGTTAAAGAGCTTTTCTGTCACAAAGCATTTGATATACAGATGTCTTACAGTTGTGATGATTCAAGTTTGTTTATTGTCCCATACTGTTTCCTGTGACTCTAAAAACGGCACAGTAAGCTCTTTAAAACCAAGATGTATTGTATTGCAATATTGGCTTTTTTATTTACTTTTAATAATGGGGGGACAGATGCAAAAATGTCATTTTACAGAGGCCACAATTTTATTTTATCATCAGTGTTTTTGATATATGAGATGCCAGTTTCACAAAATCATCCATGTTATTGTTAGATGTATTGCATTACAATATTGAGCTTTTACTGGTACATGAATTAAAGTGAACAGAGGCCAACATTTCATTTCAGTCCACAATTTTATTTTATTATCATCAGTATTTTGATCTATGTATTATGTTAGGGTTAAACTGGCTATTTGTATGCATAATCTTTATAATATACCGGGGAAGCTATAACAATTACAAATGTCTTACATTTAAGAATAAAGTGCTTTGTTAAATACTGACTTCTGATTTATTGACGTTAAGTTTAGTTGTACAAATGCTACTCTTGACTGATAATATTCAATTCTTTATTGAGTGAATTGGCAGTAGAGTTGTTTCCATGTTACTCTAAATAGAGTAAATTACAGTTTGTAGAGTTAAATATAAACACCGAATAGAGTAGAAATAACTCTGAAAATTTAACTCTGCAACAAGAGTAATATTTACTCTATTTAGACTGGGACCAAATGTTATCTTTTGTAGAGTATAATTGTATTCAATTTGAGTAAAATTTACTCAGATAAATGTACTGTGTATGCATTGATATGTAGGCTACGTGTGCATTTACATTTTATTTTATGTAGTTCTGTCCTTGAGCGGTTCTTGTCTATTAGATGTTCTGTATTATGTTTCATGTTTTGTGTGGAACCCAGGAAGAGCAGCTGCTGCTTTTGTAACAGCTAATGGGGATCCTAATAAAATACCAAATACCAAAATATAACGTAGGTAGATGACGTGATGCCGCGACGAAAAATACAGCGCTACACAGAACAAAAGCTGCAAAATACTAAGCGCTTCCAACAACTAAACAAGTTCAAGTTGAGCAGTCATTTGAAAGAGTAAGAACATTTCAGTGAGACAACTCAAAGGCAAAATCCATTAACGCCAAGATAATGGAATTGATGGCCCTTAACAATCAACTGTTTTCTATCGTGGATGATGTTGGCTGGTCGAGCACCTCGAGCCCAGGTAAACACTTCCAAGTAGGCACTATTTTTCAGATGTTGCTCTATCGGAGTTAAACAGTATTGTTGAAATTCACATCCATTAGCTCCTTGCTATGGGCGTGCGTCACTGCTATTAGCTTCGTGGCTGACATTTGGACCAGTGATGTCAGCCCCATGAGCATGCTGAGTCTGACAGCACAGTGGGTCAACGAGGATTTTGTACTGAGGAGAGCCGTATTGCATCCTCAAGAATGTGCTGGTTCTCATACCGTTGCTGGCATTTCAATGGCATTTGAGAACATGTTTGAAACTTGGAATCATGAACACACTCTTAGTGCCATTCGACCAACTGACTGGAGAAATAAGCTCATCAACAGCATCTGCAGCAGACGTGATACCCTCTGTCATGGCATTGAAATACCTGCTCAACAAAACCTGCCAACACAGACCGTGGGGTTAACCTCTAGGGGACACCTTCAAGATATCCGGCGAAATGTAACATTAAACATTCTTGAAAATACAAGTGTCTTACACCATTCAAAAGATTAGAATCTTGGTAATCAAACTCCGATGACCGATTTAAAATAGCTAATACAGAGAAAAGATGGCATGCATTTCTTTGAGAAGAGCGATCAACAACAAACTTTTCCCGCCATGACAGGTATGACACATTCACATCCGACGGTAAAAATATGACTTACATTCTGATATCTTGCTCTTTTTTCTCATCCTGGGGGTCCCAGTGATCAAATGAAGTGCCGTTTTCTTTGATAAAATCCATTTTTCTAGCCTAACACGAAACATTTTGTAAACCGCTTGTGTCGTGAATTCCGTGTCTATCAACTTTTGACGAAGCATTCAATGTAATTACACACATTAAACATACGTTTATCTAGTCACGGTTGGCTTCATTGCAATCCTCTGGATGTTTGTAACACAACCAAACCTGATGGTTCTTTTGTGGTGTATATTGACCGAAAGGAACTGATTTGAAGACAACGAGCAATGACATCATTGCGCACCAATAATATTAGCGATGTTTCGTTGATTGACTGTATTTCTGTCCAATGGTCACTGATCTTCTTGAAATCTAGCTTGGTAGATAGCCAATGAGCTGAGGTAAACGCCAGTATGTGATGGTTATGGGTTGGAACACCAGCCCTTGTCAGTAAACGCACGCGTAACGAACTTCATTCGCCATTGAAGATCAGACTTGTTGAAGGCACACGCCATTACGCAGTTGTATTTTGTGAAGAGTAGTTTCAGGGATTGTATAGAAAACATTATGGCGAATAAATATGGAAAAGCGAAGTCGAAGGCTAAGTATACAAATTTGCAAAACATTTTAGAAGAAATAGATAGGGAGAGTGAGACAGAATATTTACTTGACGATGAATCTTTGAGTGACCATAGCTTTGATTCGGAGGCTGAGGAAATGTTTCTGCAAGGAGAGGACATTCTTCTGGACTGGTAAGTGCTAATGCCGTTGTTTGAAATATAAATCATTTGATATTTTTTGGCAAAATATTTTTTTGGGGTGGAATTTATAGAAATATAATCAGTAATGAAATGTGATGAAATGTGTAACACACTATGTATTGCCAAAGTACACAATATGTTTTGCACTTTTTTATTTAAAAAAATGTGTTTGTTGGAATTGCATTTTGTTACTTTGTATATAGTTATTTGCACTAAAAACGTACCTTTTTTTGACAAATATTTTCTGACAAATATTTTTAGCACTTTTTTATAAAAAAAATGTGTTTGTTGGAATTGCATTTTGTTATGTTTTTATATAGTTATTTGCATAAAAATGTATAAAAAATAAAAAAAATAACATTTTTATAAAAAGTTTTTTTTTTGTGTTAGAATTGCATATTCTTATGTTGCATATAGTTATTGGCATAAAAATGTATCACTTCACCAAGTTGGCCAAATGCACTTGGATACATTTGGCCAACTTGTGTGGGACACCTGGGTGACTTCATGCTAAATGTCATGTAGTTCACTCATTCCTGAAGTTATCAGTCTGAAACGTTGCACAACTACAGTTGCCCTCTTGTGTTCTCCAACTAAATTGTCCCCAGCATCCTATCTGACTGTTTGGCATTTGTTGTACATTGAAAGATGATGCTACGACAATCACAAAACAGAAACAGTATGCTCTTTCTTTCTCTTTTCTTCTACCAGATCTATTGTGTTATATTCTCCTACATTCAAATTAACATTGCCACAAACTTCAGAATGTTTCCATTCAAATGATACCAAGAATATGCATATCCTTGCTTCTGGGCCTGAGCTACAGACAGTTAGATTAGGGTATGTCTTCAGGCAGAAATTGAGAAGAGGGGGGGGAGCCTCAAGATTAAAACTTGCAAAAATACTCTACAAGAGGCTGTGAACAAGCGATTCGGTGGCATTCTCTCTGAGCCTCTTTACTGTGTCGCCACCATGCTCGATACAAGGACCACTACTTCGATGCAGACAAGAAACAGGGTTTACGTGAAATGTTACAGACACAGCTGGAAAAGATGGAAACGGACACAGTGACATTGTGCACCGAGGTAGAGAGGCCACGGGCAGACAGAGCTGAAACTTCTCTAAAACAGGCTAGAAGCTACATGTGCAACACCAAGTCAGAACAGTGTTGGGTTGCATCAATCGAATCTGGTATTAGGATATAAACAAACCATGCAACTTAGTTTTGCAATGATTATTTAATTCATCTTTAAGTAAATAGAATGATAGTACAAATGGTAAATATGATGTTCGTATATACGGTCTCACTGTAACACCATGCAGGGCAGACAGAGAAGAGAAAGACACATCCTTTGTTCATCCTTAAATACTCTGGCAAAGATAGTTCCGGCTCACTGCTGGCCTGTCAGAGAGAGGATGAGCATGTTTAAACTTACTCATCCTATCGCATTCTGGTCCTAGCCTTGTGACGCACTTCCTGTTGCCGGGTGTAGTTCTTGTCTTTAGCAGTTGTCTTATCTATAGTTTATATGCTTAATATTGTAGCATAGCTTCTCTGGTATATTATATAGGTTAAGCAAACAAATAGCCAGTTCAATCCTAACAATCCCCCTTTTCACACCCCCTGGGGTGTGAACATACTCCAATAAGACATTTCAGAGAAATGTAGGATTCCCCCTTTTGACACCCCCTAGGGTGCCACTCAACACAATTTGTAAATCTCCATTTTAATGATTAGATGATTAGATAAAAACCCTCACATCCTTCCGGCTACACCTCACTTGTACTAGGTTGACTACCAGTCACCCAGGAACTTCAAACCTTCACATAAGGAAAGACAAATAGTACACAGGACAAATTCAGAACATATTATTTAAAAAACTTATAAAAAGAAGACCTTGCGGCAGTGGCTACACCTAACATGTGTGGGACAGACTCTTTGTCCCAGAACTTAAAACCTTCACATCCACCTGCCACTACATTCAATACATATGAGAACACTGTGGATAAGCTTTATTCAACCACTTCCTCAACAGCAAACCAAGGATCGTCCTCGGACAGACCCATCTTTTGCCCAGAGCTGGATTCAGTGTTCTCCGGGGTCAATTCCATCAAAGGCATCATTCCGATTGCTCTGACAACATCTGTAAAATACTTTCTTAAGCAAGGGATTATACAGGCAGCACAACATATCAATAATAGGAACACAAGCACTAGGGTCAGAAATCCAGTAACCACCATAGATGTGTACTTGCCAAAAAAGATATTCATCCAATTCCCCTCGTCTACCCCCGCTACACCCTTCATTTCAGCAGATAGCTTGTCAAGTCTCAGTAGGGCTTAAAATCATATCATTTCCATTACAATCCACCCGATTGGCTAAATATTTCACATACATTATAACACAACTATTTTTATTGGATTCAGAAATTTCACACAAAATCAAACTAATTCAGGAAACTCTAAAGATGGTCTCATCTAACATGGGCTCCTCATAATTAAATGAATCCTCCACCAGGCTCGGCGGTAGGTATTTGTCGTCCCACTGGTCTGAACTTTGACTCGGTCCGTATCTCACCATCTGCTCCGTTATCGATCTCCCTATAGTTCTGGTGATTCAACCTCATACAGGTGAAAGCAGCCCATAATACAGTTCTTACAACACTTTTCCATTTCCCAAACATGAGCTGTGTTATCAGGAATGTACGTACAGCAATAGACCTAATCATTCTACCTACACCATCCTCTTTTGCACAGCAAGTACAGGGAGTGAACATTAAATGAAACAACAGACATATACCAAAATAAGAACAGCGTCTGGACACGGGGAACAAAAGGACAATAATGCTGACACAGGGAACTAACCGAGGAACAGACAGATACAGGAGGGGCAATCAACAAGGTAATGGAGTCCTGGTTGAGTCCAGCGAACGCTGATGCTCGTAATGATGGTGACAGGTATGCGTAATGATCGGCAGCCTGGCGGGAGCAGGCGTGACAGAGAGAGAGAACAGACCCAATGCACTCATTGAGACACACCTGTTCTGTTCTTACTCAGTCTTTCCCATTCAGCTCATTAAATAGCTGGACTTTAATGTGGTTGGTTAACGAGGTAACAGGGACCTCGGTGCCAAATGGCTCCCTATGGGCTCTAGTCAAAAGTAGTACACTAGATAGGGAATTAGTTGCCATTTGGGACAGACACTGGGGTCTGGGAAATGACAAACCGCCTTGGCAGTGGCGTGGGAGGTTGTCCTCACCCAGGGACTAAACAGAAGGGTGGAAATGGGGGGAAGCCGGAGGAACCCTTGTTGCATTACATTCTAACATAAATCAATACATTCTAAGAGAATTCATTACGTTCTAACATAAATCAATACATTCTAAGAGAATTCATTACGTTCTAACATAAATCAATACATTCTAAGAGAATTCATTACGTTCTAACATAAATCAATACATTCTAAGAGAATGCATTACGTTCTAACATAAATCAATACATTCTAAGAGAATTCATTACGTTCTAACATAAATCAATACACTCTAAGAGAATTCATTACGTTCTAACATAAATCAATACATTCTAAGAGAATTCATTACGTTCTAACATAAATCAATACATTCTAAGAGAATTCATTACGTTCTAACATAAATCAATACATTCTAAGAGAATTCATTACGTTCTAACATAAATCAATACATTCTAAGAGAATTCATTACGTTCTAACATAAATCAATACATTCTAAGAAAATGCATTACGTTCTAACATAAATCAATACATTCTAAGAGAATTCATTACGTTCTAACATAAATCAATACATTCTAAGAGAATTCATTATATTCTAACATAAATCAATACACTCTAAGAGAATTCATTACATTCTAACAATAAATAACACGTTAAACACCTTCACCAGTTAGAACCCTAGTACTTTATACCCTAATAGAAAAGTTGTATATTTAGAGAATTCTCACTTTCTACCAACAACAATGACATTTTGGAAAGCAGGGTGAAACTTTAATTTAGAGTCAGCTATTGGAGGGAGATCTATGAAATAAATAAACAACAAAGAGAGCTGAGGAAGATGTGAGGAAAGGTGATTTCAGGAATTGAAGTTAAGAGTGGCAGAGAGAGAGAGAGAGAGAGAGGAGACTTTTCTGAAAGAAGAAAATCATACACAAAAGAATAGGAGGAAAAATAGAAGATGGACAGATGAAGGGAGAGATGATGAAGGAGAGGAGTGGCGTGGGAGGAAAAGGTAAGGAATAATGGGGTGAGAGAAGGTTACAGAGGGAGATGGAGAGGAGAGAGTTAATAGAGGTCAGAGGGAAGGAATGGATATTGTAAGACGGAGAGAAAGTAGAAGAGGGAGAACAAGTGATGTGGAAATGAAGAGGATGGAACAGGCCTGAATGAAGAAAAAGAAAACCCAAACAGGGACAATGGATCCCTAAAGGCTGAGGCACAGAGAGAGAAGAGTATAGAGAGAATGCATTACCTAGTCCACATAGAGGAGACAGAGTAGAGAGATAGATCGAGAAAGAGATAAGAGGGAGAAGGGGACAGAGAGATAGAGAGGAGGAAAAAGAGCGTAATCTGTAGATCACTTTTAAAACAGAGTCACTCTGTTCTAGAGGTCATCTTCTTTAACAAGGTAGGAATGTGTTTTAACAAGGACATCTGTTACCACCTTGATGACACACACACACACAGACACCAAAACAATGTCAGGTTAGCTACACAAGTCCCAAGTAACATCAAACAACCCCACAAGCAAATACATAAACAATGCCAAAACTGTCAACAGCAGTGTAGTGCAGTGTGCTTCAATCATTTTTTTTACTTGTTTTTTTTTTTTTACAATCCTGGTCATGGAGACCTAGTCTGCATCCCAAATGCAAAAAATCCTGCACCTTATGGGTCTCAGTAGCCTGGATGCCAGGCTAGGCACCCTACTCACTAGGTAATGCACTAGTTTTGACCAGGGCCCATAGCATCTGGTCAAAGGCAGTGCACTAGTTTTGACCAGGGCCCATAGCATCTGGTCAAAACTAGTGCACTATATAGGGAATAAGGTGTCATTTGGGACTTCCGCTAGACTGGCATCCAATCTGATTTCCTTACGGATGCCATGCAGGCCAGGCCACTGGAGACCCATAAGTTGCAGGATTTGATGTTAGTAGAGCTATGCCGGTTTCAGAGTGCTGAGTGGCCTCTCTACTGGGCAGGAGGGAGATAATGAACACTAACCTATGCATTTAAACAGAGATGATGGACACTAACCTATGAATTTAAACAGAGGTAGAACACTACACAAGAACACAAGCACTCAAACACGCTCCCCATGCATTTCAATGATATTAGACTCATGCTTTTAAAGGGGAAGGGAAACAAACACTCCCGCCTCACAGCCTGTTAACCTCTACGGGCTAGGGGGCAGCATCTTCCGGTTTGGAGCGAGCAGTCGCACTACGCTTCACTCCACAGGTAATATTACACTTCACTACATTACAACGGTTTGATTTGTTTGATCTGAGCAATTTTTTTCTAACATAGCCGTCTTTGACATAGCCGTCTTTGTATCAAAGATAATCGTGTAGCTTAGAGTAATTATCGAAGTTAGCTATCTTCGTCCTCCTAACGTAGTCATCACTGCTAGCTAGCTAGTCAACACTGCTAGCTAGCCAACCAGCCAACTTCCACCGACTAGCAGCACTGTAGAATCTATTACATTACAACGGAACGACTTGACTAGTGTAGTGTTAGTGAGCCAGCTACATAGTTGTCTTTGCTGTCTTTGCATCTAAGATAATTGTGTAGTTTAGAGTAATTATTAGTAACTAGCCAGCCGCGACGCGACGCCAGACTTAGTCAACACACCTAGTCTTCATTAACCCACTGCTAGCTAGCTAGCCAACCGTTACCGACTAGCAGCGCTGTAGACACTAATACTTTACAACGGAACGACTTGATTAGTGTAGTGTTAGTGAGCCAGCTACATAGTTGTCTTTGCTGTCTTTGCATCTAAGATAATTGTGTAGTTTAGAGTAATTATTAGTAACTAGCCAGCCGCGACGCCAGACGTAGTCAACACACCTAGTCATCATTAACCCACTGCTAGCTAGCTAGCCAACAGCTAGCCAACCGTTACCGACTAGCAGCGCTGTTGATACTAATACTTTACAACGGAACGATTTGACTAGTGCAGTGTTGGCTAGCTAGCTACATAGTTGTCTTTGTCATAGCTTGATAATTGTGTAGTTTAGTAATTACCGAGGTTAGCTAGCCAGCTATTGCCGTCTCCCGCGACGCCATTTTTCCAAACCCAGCCAACTATTACCGACGAGTAACACTGTAGAAACTAAATACATTACAAAGGAACGTCTTGATTAGTGTTATGTTAGCTAGCTACAAAGTTGCTTTTGTATCATGACAAGGTGTAGTACTGAAACTATCGAGGTCACCTAGCCAGCTACACCTAGCCAGCTACACGTTCAAACAAAGTCAACAACGCAGCCACTGCTAGCTAGCCTACTCCACCAGCCAGCAGTACTGTATCATTTTCGTCATTTTAGTCAATAAGATTTTTTGCAACGTAAGCTTAACTTTCTGAACATTCGAGACGTGTAGTCCACTTGTCATTCCAATCTCCTTTGCATTAGCGTAGCCTCTTCTGTAGCTTGTCAACTATGTGTCTGTCTATCCCTGTTCTCTCCCCTCTGCACAGGCCATACAAACGCTCCACACCGCGTGGCCGCTGCCACTCTAACCTGGTGGTCCCAGCGCGCACGACCCACGTGGAGTTCCAGGTCTCCGGCAGCCTCTGGAACTGCCGGTCTGCGGCCAACAAGGCTGAGTTCATCTCAGCCTATGCTACCCTCCAGTCCCTAGACTTCCTGGCGCTGATGGAAACATGGATCACCACAGATAACACTGCTACTCCTACTGCTCTCTCCTCGTCTGCCCACGTGTTCTCGCATACCCCTAGAGCATCGAGCCAGCGGGGTGGTGGCACTGGAATCCTCATCTCTCCCAAGTGGACATTCTCTCTTTCTCCCCTGACCCATCTGTCTATCTCCTCATTTGAATTCCATGCTGTCACAGTTACCAGCCCTTTCAAGCTTAACATCCTCATCATTTATCGCCCTCCAGGTTCCCTTGGAGAGTTCATCAATGAGCTTGACGCCTAGATAAGTTCCTTTCATGAGGATGGCTCACCTCTCACAGTTCTGGGTGACTTTAACCTCCCCACGTCTACCTTCGACTCATTCCTCTCTGCCTCCTTCTTTCCACTCCTCTCCTCTTTTGACCTCACCCTCTCACTTTCCCCCCCTACTCACAAGGCAGGCAATACGCTTGACCTCATCTTTACTAGATGCTGTTCTTCCACTAATCTCATTGCAACTCCCCTCCAAGTCTCCGACCACTACCTTGTATCCTTTTCCCTCTCGCTCTCATCAAAAACTTCTCACTCTGCCCCTACTCGGATGGTATTGCGCCGTCCCAACCTTCGCTCTCTCTCTCCCGCTACTCTCTCCTCTTCCATCCTATCATCTCTTCCCTCTGCTCAAACCTTCTCCAACCTATCTCTTGATTCTGCCTCCTCAACCCTCCTCTCCTCCCTCTCTGCATCCTTTGATTTTCTCTGTCCCCTATCCTCCAGGCCGGCTCGGTCCTCCCCTCCTGCTCTGTGGCTCGACGACTCACTGCGAGCTCACAGAACAGGGCTCCGGGCAGCCGAGCGGAAATGGAGGAAAACTCGCCTCCCTGCGGACCTGGCATCCTTTCACTCCCTCCTCTCTACATTTTCCTCTTCTGTCTCTGCTGCTAAAGCCACTTTCTACCACTCTAAATTCCAAGCATCTGCCTCTAACCCTAGGAAGCTTTTTGCTACCTTCTCCTCCCTCCTGAATCCTCCTCCCCCTCCCCCCCTCCTCCCTCACTGCGGATGACTTCGTCAACCATTTTGAAAAGAAGGTTGACGACATCCGATCCTCGTTTGCTAAGTCAAGCGACACCGCTGGTCCTGCTCACACTGCCCTACCCTGTGCTTTGACCTCTTTCTCCCCTCTCTCCAGATGAAATCTCGCGTCTTGTGACGGCCGGCCGCCCAACAACCTGCCCACTTGACCCTATCCCCTCCTCTCTTCTCCAGACCATTTCCGGAGACCTTCTCCCCTACCTCACCTCGCTCATCAACTCATCCTTGACCGCTGGCTACGTCCCTTCCGTCTTCAAGAGAGCGAGAGTTGCACCCCTTCTGAAAAAACCTACACTCGATCCCTCCGATGTCAACAACTACAGACCAGTATCCCTTCTTTCTTTTCTCTCCAAAACTCTTGAACGTGCCGTCCTTGGCCAGCTCTCCTGCTATCTCTCTCAGAACGACCTTCTTGATCCTAATCAGTCAGGTTTCAAGACTGGGCATTCAACTGAGACTGCTCTTCTCTGTGTCACGGAGGCTCTCCGCACTGCTAAAGCTAACTCTCTCTCCTCTGCTCTCATCCTTCTAGACCTATCTGCTGCCTTTGATACTGTGAACCATCAGATCCTCCTCTCCACCCTCTCCGAGCTGGGCATCTCCGGCGCGGCCCACGCTTGGATTGCGTCCTACCTGACAGGTCGCTCCTACCAGGTGGCGTGGCGAGAATCTGTCTCCGCACCACATGCTCTCACCACTGGTGTCCCCCAGGGCTCTGTTCTAGGCCCTCTCCTATTCTCGCTATACACCAAGTCACTTGGCTCAGTCATATCCTCACACGGTCTCTCCTATCATTGCTATGCAGACGACACACAATTAATCTTCTCCTTTCCCCCTTCTGACAACCAGGCGGCGAATCGCATCTCTGCATGTCTGGCAGACATATCAGTGTGGATGACGGATCACCACCTCAAGCTGAACCTCGGCAAGACGGAGCTGCTCTTCCTCCCGGGGAAGGACTGCCCGTTGCATGATCTCGCCATCACGGTTGACAACTCCCTTGTGTCCTCCTCCCAGAGTGCTAAGAACCTTGGCGTGATCCTGGACAACACCCTGTCGTTCTCCACTAACATCAAGGCGGTGACCCGATCCTGTAGGTTCATGCTCTACAACATTCGCAGAGTACGACCCTGCCTCACACAGGAAGCGGCGCAGGTCCTAATCCAGGCACTTGTCATCTCCCGTCTGGATTATTGCAACTCGCTGTTGGCTGGGCTCCCTGCCTGTGCCATCAAACCCCTACAACTCATCCAGAACGCCGCAGCCCGTCTGGTGTTCAACCTTCCCAAGTTCTCTCACGTCACCCCGCTCCTCCGCTCTCTCCACTGGCTTCCAGTTGAAGCTCGCATCCGCTACAAGACCATGGTGCTTGCCTACGGAGCTGTGAGGGGAACGGCACCTCCGTACCTTCAGGCTCTGATCAGGCCCTACACCCAAACAAGGGCACTGCGTTCATCCACCTCTGGCCTGCTCGCCTCCCTACCTCTGAGGAAGCACGGTTCCCGCTCAGCCCAGTCCAAACTGTTCGCTGCTCTGGCACCCCAATGGTGGAACAAGCTCCCTCACGATGCCAGGACAGCGGAGTCAATCACCACCTTCCGGAGACACCTGAAACCCCACCTCTTTAAGGAATACCTGGGATAGGATAAAGTAATCCTTCTAACCCCCCCCCCCTTTAAAAGATTTAGATGCACTATTGTAAAGTGGTTGTTCTACTGGATATTATAGGTGAATGCACCAATTTGTAAGTCGCTCTGGATAAGAGCGTCTGCTAAATGACTTAAATGTAAATGTAAATGCATTGAGAATTTTGGAAAAAATATATGCCCATTTTTAACTGCCTCCTACACCAACTCAGAAGCTAGAAAATGCATATTATTGTTCAGGTTTGGATAGAAAACACCCTGAAGTTTCTAAAACTGTTTGAATGGTGTCTGTGATTATAACAGAACTCCTATGGCAGGCAAAAACCTGAGAAGGTTTCATGCAGGAAGTACCCTGTCTGACAAGGTGTTGTTGTTCTTGCTTCTGTTTATTGAAGAGTCAGGATCTTAGCTGTAACGTGACAATTCCTAGGGCTCCAATAGGCTCTCAGAACCCGGGAAAAACCTGAACGATGACGAGGCAGCCTCAGGCTGAAACACATTATCTCCTTTTCCAAGTGTCCCATCAGGTGACAATAGAATTAGGCGCGTGCGCGATTTGCCCCCGTGGAATATTTTCATTCAGCTGTTTAGCTAATTGCAGATTCCCGGTCGGAATATTATCGCTTTTCTACGAGATAAATTGCATAAAAATTGATTTTAAACAGCGGTTGACATGCTTCGAAGTACGGTAATGGAATATTTCGAATTTTTTTGTCACTTTCTGTGGCATGCGCGCGACCGTGATTTAGTATTCTGATAGTGTCTAGAACGCACAAACAAAACGCCGCTGTTTGGATATAACGATGGATTATTTGGGACCAAACCTACATTTGTTATTGAAGTAGAAGTCCTGGGAGTGCATTCTGACGAAGAACAGGAAAGGTAAGACCATTTTTCTTATAGGAAATGTGATTTTGGTGAAGGCTAAACTGGTTGGGTGTCTAAATAGCTAGCCCGTGATGGCTGGGCTATGTACTTAGAATATTGGAAAATGTGCTTCATCTGAAAAAATATTTTAAAAGCGGACATATCGAGTGCATAGAGGAGTTCTGTATCTATAATTCTTAAAATAATTGTTATGCTTTTTGTGAACGTTTATCGTGAGTAATTTAGTAAATTGTTAGTAAATTCCCCGGAAGTTTGCGGGGGGTATGCTTTTTCTGAACGTCACATGCTAATGTAAAAAGCTGGTTTTAGATATAAATATGACCTTGATTGAACAGATATGCATGTATTGTATAACATAATGTCCTAGGGTTGTCATCTGATGAAGATCATCAAAGGTTAGTGCTGCATTTAGCTGTCTTCTGGGTTTATGTGACATTATATGCTAGCTTGAAAAATGGGTGTCTGATTATTTCTGGCTGGGTACTCTGCTAACATAATCTAATGTTTTGCTTTCGTTGTAAAGCCTTTTTGAAATCAGACAGTGTGGTTAGATTAACGAGAGTATTGTCTTTAAAATGCTGTAAAATAGTCATATGTTTGAGTACTGTCACGTCCTGACCATAGTAAGATGTTATTTTCTATGGTAGAGTAGGTCAGGGGGTGTTTTTCTATGTTTTGTATTTCTATGTTCATGTTCTAGTTTTGTATTTCTATGTTGGTTTTGTTTGGGATGATCTCCAATTAGAGGCAGCTGGTCCTTGTTGTCTCTAATTGGAGATCATACTTAAGTAGGGTTTTTTCCCACCTGGGTTTGTGGGAGATTATCTTTGAGTAGTGTGTTTGACCTCTACGTCATGGTTTGTTGTTTTTGTTAGTTCTGTTTATGTATCGCATAGTTTCACGCTGAAAATAAAATGTGGAACGACACACACGCTGCACTTTGGTCCGCTCCTCTCTACGACAACCGTGACAGAAGGCCCTAAAAAGCCTCCTCATGCTTTCGCCCAGTCTTCCCCTTTCCGGCCCCAGGTGTTTCCAAGCCATTTCATTTTCACTTTGTTCCCCATCTCCTCTATTGCCATCCCTAATCAATGCTACGTCCTCTTGAGAACGCAGCACTGTATATGCTTTTCACATCGATGCCTTCAAAATGTTGTTTAGAGTACAATTACAAGAATACAAGTAGCTCCCAGACCCAACCCATCTGCATGTCTACAGTGGAATCTAGTCTCTCTCTCTCTTTGGCTCTGCTTCCTCTGTCATGGTGTCTTCAAGCTGTCTTCAAGCTGTCTTCAAGCTGTCATGGTGTCTTCAAGCTGGACCTCACTTCACGTGAGACCTATGCACCCACTGAGGAGAGACATGACGATCTTTACCGCTGCAGGTCCTGTAAGGAGTACTGTGTGTGGACCAGACCAACGCTGTCCCAACACCCCCTTCCTGGTGTATCTGGATGTACACTCAATCTCCAGAATTCAGCCCGTGCACTTGGTTATTTCTGCTTTCACCTGAGGATACACACACTGCAACACATGGGTCATTTCCTGACAACATAGACTCTCCTCTTCTGGCAAGATCACTAATTTGTGACATTTGAATAACTGCCCCCCCTGTACTCCCATTAGTCTCCCAGTTACCAATCCACGTGGCACGAGTCCTCAAACTGATATCCCAGCAATGCTACTAAAATAGCCCCTGCTACTACTATCATGGCCCATACCTATAGCCTCCTTCACTTACTGTCCTTACAGCGACTGCCGTGAGAATAACTACTGCCTGTAATCTGTCAAGTGTTCGCTGGCTGTTATAAACAGGGAAAGAGATTAATGAGTTGGAAGAATATTCAACCTACATATATCATTCCATCTAACCCATAACACACTAGTCACTACTCCTAATGCACTTCTACAGTTATAAACATACTAAAACATTCTCAAATCAATTAGTCAATATAGATCAGTCCCTCCTCTGGAACAATGATCACTCTCATGTTCCACGAAACCTAAAAACATATTGACTTCAGAAGGAAAGAGAGAAAAAATACATATTTAATAACTTTACACCACCTTCGACGTGACTAAAACTGGGGAAAGAACCGTCGATCTATTACGTTCTATGTCAATGTATTGTTTGTCTTTATGCCCTCTCCATTTCCATCATTGGGTGTTATCGCAAAACACAGACTATAAGCCTTATATGCAATTAATTATATCATCCAGCCATTTCTATTTATCAATACAATTTAACATAAAAATTCTAATGACATAATAAAACAAAACAAACAAAAAACAAACAAAAACCTTCATGTTAACCCAAGCTATTATCCAGTAAGTTCTAACAACCTCCCTGTCAAAGGATACTTAGAGATAAGGTTTCCAGAGCTTCCCTAGGCATAATAAATGTAAAAAGTGCCCCAACCCTCACGGTTCAAAAGCAACTCTTGCTATATCCAAATCATAACTAAAACATATCATAAATTATCCAACCCAAATTCAGAATAAGTCCTTCGTGCTTACTTTAATTCCAAAACTCAAATTCACACTTCTCAACTTAGCACACATCATCCCTATTAAAATGTACATTTATAAACAAAACCTTTTAGTACCAGTAATAACGATTCTCATTACAGCCCCCTTGATTCCTGTTTTCCTGTCATAAGTGACCTGGTAATGAAAGATCAGTATCTCAATGCAGACTTAATCTAAATTATTAGCAGTGTGTAGACCCCCCCTTCCCTTCTCCCGGCACTTATCATTCTAGCGTGTCTTTTTCAGATATCGTTTACAGTTCATCTTCCCGACGGCACATGTAACTCTTGCCTGTTCCATTTAATGTCCCTTGATTGTGTCACAATTTCGATATCCAAACCACATCCGATTCTCCCACGTACACAAGTCTCTCACCTGAACCGTTTTCTCTCTCCACGCTCACTCCACATATGCTCTCAGCACTCCTGCCCCGATTTATGGCTTGGACTTTAGTGTTAAAAGTCACTGTTGCCTTGCACGCCTTTGTCGCTCTTTCTTTAGCCAGTTAGGGAGGGTTTTAGGGTTCACACACACTGTTGTTTGTGGTCAAATTATTCCTACCATGCATTAAGACACGAACACCGACAACGATGAGAGCCTATAGGGAGGTGGTCAGAGACCTGACCATGTGTTGCAAGGACAACAACCTCTCCCTCAATGTGATCAAGACAAAGGAGATGATTGTGGACTACAGGAAAAGGAGGACCGAGCATGCCCCCATTCTCATCAACGGGGCTGCAGTGGAGCAGGTTGAGAGCTTCAAGTTCCTTGGCGTCCACATCACCAACAAACTAACATGGCCCAAGCACACCAAGACAGTCATGAAGAGGGCACGACAAATCCTATTCCCCCTCAGGAGACTGAAAAGATTTGGCATGGGTCCTCAGATCCTCAAAAGGTTTTACAGCTGCACCATCGAAAGCATCCTGACGGGTTACATCATTGCCTGGCATGGAAACTGCTCGGCCTCCGACCGCAAGGCACTATAGAGGGTAGTGCGTATGGCCCAGTACATCACCGGGGCCAAGCTTCCTGCCATCCAGGACCTCTATACCAGGCAGTGTCAGAGGAAGGCCCTAAAAATTGTCAAAGACTCCAACCACCCTAGTCATAGACTGTTCTCTCTGCTACCGCACGGCAAGTGGTACCGGGCGCCAAGTCTAGGTCCAAGAGTCTTCTAAACAGCTTCTACTCCCAAGCCATAAGACTCCTGAACAGCTAATCAAATGGCTACCCAGACTATTTGCATTGCCCCCCCCCCACGCTGCTCGCTGCTACTCTCTGTTATTATCTATGCATAGCCACTTTAATAACTCTACTTACATGTACATAATTACCTCAAGTACCTCGACATCGGTGCCCCCCGCACATTGACTCTGTACCTGTTCCCCTGTATATAGCCCCGCTATTGTTATTTACTGCTGCTCTTTAATTATTTGTTCTTCTTAGGGATTTTCTTAAAACTGCACTGTTGGTTAAGGGCTTGTAAGTAAGCATTTCACTGTAAAGTCTACACCTGTTGTATTCGGCGCATGTGACAAATAACATTTGATTTGATTTGTCATCTTCATCCCTGAAATTGTTTTCATCCTGGAGGAGACTGTGCAGGAGGCAGAGGAGGTACATGCAAATCCATTTTATTTCTAAGGCTATTGCTTATTTCAAAAATATGCAGTGATTATTGAATATAACTATAACCTAATCGATGCCTTAATCGTTTTCTACCAACAGGAATGAACGGTTAGTACAGTATGCCAAACTGACCCAAACTGACCTTCACTGAGATCATCACTAAAGAGCTCAGCTAGATTGCGCTCACAACCATCAGTATACAACCGAGTCCTGCCCCTATACGCCACAGATGGAGCTGACGGAGAGTGAGATCAGTGTAGACCAGAACTTCTGAGAGCTCAAAATCACAGTCATCACAGTGCGAGTAACGATATACTATTAATCACTTTGGGGGAGCGGGCTGGTGTTCTGAAAATGGAGAAGGAGCAGGTCATTCAACAGCGAATTCAAAGATACACCCACCCATAAAGGGAATTGGAGTGAAATTGTTTTTCCACTGATTATTTTACCCGTTTTAACAGATGTGCTACCTTGTCCCGGTCCTGGTGTTTCAAATCTCTCTCAACCTATTTATGCTCAGCTATGAAAAGCCAACTGACATTTTCTCCTGAGGTGTTGAACTGTTGCACCCTCTATAGCCACTGTGGTTATTATGTTGATGTAAAAATGGCTTTTGTAAAATACATTTGATTGATTGTTTGCTGTGCTGGATGCTGTGTATTCACTAACTTTCTGAATGACGGAAATGTTTATAGTATCTGTAACATATCTTGGTGTGTATTTAATCTGCATCTTAACTTCTTAAAGTGGCAATCAGCAGTAGAAACAATAACAAAGTGTCTCCCTGCTCCTCTTTCGGTAAAAAGCTGAGGGATGAGACTGGAGAAATGTAACCAATCTCAAATTCATAGACAAGAGATATAGATGCAAGGACTAACCATCCATAATATCAAAATTGTAATCCTGTTTCTATGATCTGTTTACCATGTACCCAGTTCACTTTGGATAAAGGCGCCTGCTAAATGGCATATTATTAAAGTCTACTTTGACTCTGCCAACTACAGTTGAAGTCGAAAGTTTACATTCACCTTAGCTAAATACATTTAAACTCAGTTTTTCACAATTCCTGACATTTAATCCTTGTAAAAATGCCCTGTTTTAGGTCAGTTAGGATCACCACTTTATTTTAAGAATGTGAAATGTCAGAATAATAGTAGAGAGAATAATTTATTTCAGCTTTTATTTCTTTCATCACCTCCCCAGTGAGTCAGAAGTTTACATACACTCAATTAGTATTTGGTAACATTGCCTTTAAAATGTTTAACTTGGGTCAAACGTTTCGGGTAGCCTTCCACAAGCTTCCCACAATAAATTGGGTGAATTTTGGCCCATTCCTCCTGACAGAGCTAGTGTAACTGAGTCAGGTTTGTAGGCCTCCTTGCTCGCACATGCTTTTCAGTTCTTCCCATAAATGTTCTATGATATTGAGGTCAGGGCTTTGTGATGGCCACTCCAATTCAAGACCAATTTGTGACCAAGCTTTAACTTCCTGACTGATATCTTGAGATGTTGCTTCAATATATCCACATCATTTTCCTTCCTCATAATTGTCCTTCCTTTTGTGAAGTGCGCCAGTCCATCCTGCAGCAAAGCACCCCCACAACATGATGTTGCCACCCCCGTGCTTCACGGTTGGGATGGTGTTCTTCGGCTTGCAAGCCTTCCCCCTTTTCCTCCAAACATAACGATGGCCATTATGGCCAAACAGTTCTATTTTTGTTTCATCAGACAAGAGGGCATTTCTCCAAAAAGTATGATCTTTGTCCCCATGTGCAGTTACAAACCGTAGTCTGACTTTATTATGGCGGTTTTGGAGCAGTGGCTTCTTCCTTGCTGAGCGGCCTTTCAGGTCATGTTGATATAGGACTCGTTTTACTGTGGATATAGATACTTTTGTACCCATTCCCTCCAACATCTTCACAAGGTCCTTTGCTGTTGTTCTGGGATTGATTTGCACTTTTCACACCAAAGTACATTCATCTCTAGGAGAAGGAACGCGTCTCCTTCCAGAGTGGTATGACGGCTGCGTTGTCCCATGGTGTTTATACTTGCATACTATTGTTTGTACAGATGAACGTGGTACCTTCAGGCGTTTGGAAATTGCTCCCAAGGATGAACCAGACTTGTTGAGGTCTACAAATTTTTTTCTGAGGTCCTGGCTGATTTCTTTTAATTTTCCCATGATGTCAAGCAAAGAGGCACTGAGTTTGAAGGTAGGCCTTGAAATACATCCACAGGTACACCTCCAATTGACTCAAATGATGTCAATTAGCCTATCAGAAGCTTCTAAAGCCATGACATCATTTTCTGGAATTTTCCAAGCTGTTTAAAGGCAGTCAACTTAGTGTATGTAAACTTCCGACCCACTGGAATTGTGATACAGTGAATTATAAGTGAAATAATCTGTCTGTAAACAATTGTTGGAAAAATGACTTGTGTCATACACAAAGTATATGTCCTAACCGACTTGCCAAAACTATAGTTTGTTAACAAGAAATTTGTGGAGTGGTTGAAAAACGAGTTTTAATGATTCCAACCTAAGTGTATGTAAACTTCAGACTTCAACTGTAGCTGCCCAGTGTAGTTACCATTCCTTTCCAATAGATGGCAGCCAAAGCTAGTTGAAGTCACTATTCTAGCGACAGGGACACTGGATAAGTCCGCAACTGCTCTTAGCTTAGCCTATAATAAAACCTTAGTTCCATCTTTATCGAAGCAACTGCACACCTTCTGCATAAGCTATCTTTTTGCTAAATGTGATGTTTCTGTTTCTCTGTTCTTTGTTTTACCTCCGCATTGGTGAGCCTTGTAAACAGGGTAAAATAAATTATGATGAAATATACTTCCGGTAATATGAAAGCTGTGGCTGCTGTGCATGCGTCTGTCTTCATCAAATATCACCACGGACTGGTTGCCTGGGCTTCGGCGATGGAACTCTCACCTCCTCGTCACTTCAAGACTGACGTCACAGTGCTCGTGGGTCCTCCTGGCTGTGGCAAGTCAAGACATGCCTCGGAAGCCTCCTGATGACGTCTTCTACAAGACCCGCGGTGATTGGTGGGATGGTTACCATAGTCAGAAGACAGTGATAATCGATGACTTTTATGGATGGTTGAAGTACGACGAGATGCTACGCGTCTGCGATCGTTATCCTCTGAAAGTGCCTGTTTCTTGCTTCTCTGTACTGGAGTTATTTTAAGAACTTGATGGTATAGCAATAACCTAATAAACGTGACATTAACTTGAATCTTCTCTCTTCATTTAACCCACAAAACAAAATCACCTCAGTTTAATAAAGCATCTTCCATTCAATTTGGTAATTCAAATCGTGTTGTGAAACATTATTTGCTGTTGGATCGACCTCAAATAAAAGGTATTTGTAGATTGGTTAGGCAGCATGCAGCTTTGACATGCATCGTCCAAACAGCGGCTGAAGGGCGAAAGTGATCTAATACCGATGTCTCGCCAATGTACAAAAGCTCTCCATACTAAGTCGGCCCGATGTACAAAGCGGTGTCCATTGACAACCAGTGTTTCCAATTTAGCAACTTTGTCGCTATATCTATCAAGTTTAGTCCCCTCCAGCGTCTTTTATTGGTAAAAGATTCTAGCTAATTCCCCCCAACATCGTACACTCTAGCAGTTGGAGGACCAAATCACATCAAGTTAAAAACTTAAATGGACTAGAAAATAACAGTAAGTTGTGCGCCTAGATACACCTTTCTAGCTAGCTGACCACCGATTTTCATTACAATTTATACAAGTTAAGTTTGGTTATGAGAGTTTTATAAAAAGTAATTTATATATATACAGATTTTGTGGGACACGTTGTATATTGTAAAATTTGACTGTGTGACAGACCACACATTTAATATCCAATTTTTTACCTCTGAAATGATTTGCAATTTTTGCAAGATTAGTTGCTAAATGTTTATTTATGTTTTACCAAATTTTCATGATATTCAATTGGTAGTTACAGTCTTGTCTCATCGCTGTAACTCTCGTATGGACTCAGGAGAGGCGAAGGTCGAGGGCCATGCGTCCTCCGAAACACGACCCCGCCTAAGCCGCACTGGTTCTTGAACCCGGCTCTGTAGCGATGCCGCTAGCACTGCGATGCCTCACAAGTCCTCAACTGGCACTTCATTAAATAGTACCCGCAAAACACCAGTCTCAATGTCAACAGTGAAGAGGCGACTCCGTGATGCTGGCCATCTAGGCAGAGAAAAAGCCATATCTCTAACTGGCCAATAAAAATAAAAGATTAAGATGGGCAAAAGAACACAGCCAATGGACAGAGGAACTCTGCATAGAAGACCAGCATCCTGGAGTCGC
Source organism: Salmo trutta (assembly GCF_901001165.1). Taxonomy (NCBI): domain Eukaryota; kingdom Metazoa; phylum Chordata; class Actinopteri; order Salmoniformes; family Salmonidae; genus Salmo; species Salmo trutta. Next base: position 88,493,779 of record NC_042968.1, on the reverse strand, counting down.
CTCTTCACTGTTGCCATTGAGACTGGTGTTTTGCGGGTACTATTTAATGAAGCTGCCAACTAGACACTCTAATGTACTTGTCCTCTTGCTCATTTGTGCACCGGGGCCTCCCACTCATCTTTCTATTCTGGTTAGAGCAAGTTTGAGCTGTTATGTGAAGGGAGTAGTACACAGCGTTGTACGATATCTTCCGTTTCTTGGCAATTTCTCGCATGGAATAGCCTTCATTTCTCAGAACAAGAATGTTTCTGGATATTTTGAGCCTGTAATCGAACCCACAAATGCTTATGCTCCAGATACTCAACTAGTCTAAAGGCCAGTTTTATTGCTTCTTTAATTAGAACAGGTTTTCTAATGATCAATTAGCCTTTTAAAATTATAAACTTTGATTAGATAACACAACGTGCCATTGGAACACAGGAGTGATGGTTGCTCATAATGGGCCTGTGTACGCCTATGTAGATATTCCATAAAAAATCTGCCGTTTCCAGCTACAATAGTCATTTACAACATTAACAATGTCTACACTGTATTTATGATAAAGTTTGTTATTTCAATGGATAAAAAATGTGCTTTTCTTTCAAAAACAAGGACATTTCCAAGTGACCCCAAACTTTTGAATGGTAGTGTATATACAGCTATGCAAATCTATATTTAATGTATATTTCATCTATATAAATGTGTGCAATTACCAAACATGACATGGATTACATTGCTTTTATTTATAATTGATACATTAGCCTATGGTTTCAATACATGAATCTATCCTCTCTCTCAATAATAAATAGCCTACTCAATAAATTATCCCGTTTTCTAAAGCAACATAGCTCTCACAACAGTTGTATGTAAATCTATAAATGGATTACATTTGTTATGATGTCCAGTGTCCATGCTGTAAATTGTTGTAATTACAGCAAATGCAATGTTATTTCTATTGCATAATTGTCATTCATATGTAATTATTATTTGTGACCAAAATGAACCTCTGGTTTCCTGGGCCACAGGAGTGTGCAAGAAAGTGGTCAGCACATTTTCTTATAGTTGGAAGAATCAGAAGGCCTTGACACAGGATAAACTGAGCCTGCCCCTCGACAAGCTCTTCATGGACTCCCCGGCAAGGTGGTGATCTCGACTGCAGATGATGGAAAGAGTCTTAGAGCAAAAGGGCAGTAGACAAAAAAACATGCACCCTGCAACCTCCTGGCAAGACATTGAGGTCTGTGAATCTATCACGGCAACACTTAAACCCCTCCAGAATTTCACAGATGCCCTGTTAGGAGAGACATACAGTGAGGGAAAAAAGTATTTGATCCCCTGCTGATTTTGTACGTTTGCCCACTGACAAAGAAATTATCGGTCTATAAATTTAATGGTAGGTTTATTTGAACAGTGAGAGACAGAATAACAACAAAAAATCCAGAATAACGCATGTCAAAAATGTTATAAAATGATTTGCATTTTAATGAGGGAATGCTCTGTGCAGAATCTGTGTAAATTGACCTAGAACACAAATGCGCATCATGACTTCAACAAAGAAGGCAACTTGGAACGTACCCAATCCTCCCATGCGACCATCCTCTTTCCCGGTAAGTGAAGTATGCAATAAAACAATGTGGTTGTAATCGCTAGTATGTAATGTTATGGAGATCGATTTATAGATTTTTACCACATTTATCAAACCACTATGCATTTTCACTGATCTGTCAAGATTTTAAATGAAAATCTTACCCATAGGCCTACTCAACAGTTTCAGCTAACTAGCTAGCTTAGCGCTAGCGAGTTAGGCTACAGTCTATGGAGTTTCATGGTGGGCGCAGGGTTTTGTTCTGGGCAACATCTACACACCTGATTAAACTAGCTTGAGTGGTTAATATCTTTAATCCACATGTGTCAAGCTCCTACCATGGGAAGTCCGAGTGTCTGCAGGTTTTTGCTCCACCCTTGATTGATAAATGAAGGTCACAAATTACTAAGGAACTCCTCTCACCTGGTTAGGTTGTCTAGGTGTTAGTTGAAATGAAAAACCAAAAAAACCCACAGACACTCGGCCTTCTGTGGAATGAGTAGGCCTATTCATTAGACCCCCCTAAATAAATCAATATATCAGTCAATATATTTTCTCTGTGATGTCTTTTTTTTCCCGTCAAACGTTCCATCGCATCTTAAACTTATTACAGGGCGGGCACTAGGACCTGGGGGCCTGCTGCTGCAGAGGCTGCTGCACGCGCTAATGGCAGTTAGGTCTACTTGTAGCTAACATTTTGGTTAACGTTAGCTACTACTGTGGCTTGAGACTGCTAGCTAACAGTAAACTGACAGGAAAAGGCTCTGATAGGACGGATTCATACAGACAGGCTACGATGTGAATTTGTGGTAAGTGAGAACAGAGAGAGAGAGCGAGAGAGAATTCACTTCTATAGACTTTGGTCATAATCATTAACCAATACGTTTTTATGTGAGGCTGCCTGTAAGTTACATTGTAACAGATGTTGTGAACTAGCTAACGGTAACGTTAACGGTGTCTTTTAAATCCTACATAAGTTATGATATCTAGTTAACGTTGTATTTAATGTAATTTTGCTATCTGTGCCAGGCTATAAATGAGACAGATGACATCATAACATCATGCTCAATTGCTTTCATTCAGTAGGCCATTGCAAAACAATTATCAGTAGGTCATGTGTAGAAAAGGTGACAGTGTTGATCACAATGTAATTGTATTATCCTCAATTTCTCAACTGTAGGCTAGCTAATGACTAACGTTAGATGGATATACGGAAATTCTACAAGAGAGGCAGTGCCAGCAGCTCTGCCGAAGGCCAATCCGGTGAGAAATGAAGATTTTACCAGTTCAAACAAACAAATTAAAACTTAAACTGATTAATCACCTATTAAGCCTTGAGTTATTGTAAATATAAGTTTAAAAACAATACATTTCCAAACACAGCAGACAAGAATGAGGGAAAGAAGCTGGAGGCTGACAGGGCTGAGGGAGCATGTCTGATGAAGGTTAGTGATTAAAAAAAGCGAGTAGATGTTTAAGCTTTCAGTTAAATTTGTACAGCATGTCTTACTTTTGTTAGGCATAAATAAATATTTATGATATCTTAATAAAGGGTCATGCAGAAGGAGAGGCTGCTATGCAAGGCAGAGATCAACATGCAAGCTGTATAAGTGAGAGAGAGCAAGCATGCCCAGAGAAAGAGGGACAAGAAACAGATCCAGAGAGAGAGGGACAACAAACAGATCCAGAGCGAGGTGAACAGCGAACAGATCCAGAGTGAGAGGGACAAGAACCAGATCCAGAGAGAGAGGGACAAGAAACAGATCCAGAGAGAGAGGGACAAGAACCAGATCCAGACAGGGAGGGAGAACAAACAGATCCAGAGAGAGGGACAAGAAACAGATCCAGAGAGAGAGAGGGACAAGAAACAGATCCAGAGAGAGGGACACAACAAACAGATCCAGACATGGGAGGGACAAACAAACAGATCCAGACAGGGAGGGACAACAAACGGATCCAGAGAGAGGGACAACAAACAGATCCAGAGAGAGAGAGACACAACAAACAGATCCAGAGAGAGAGGGACAACAAACAGATCCAGAGAGGGAGGGACACAACAAACAGATCCAGACAGGGAGGGACAACAAACGGATCCAGACAGGGAGGGACAACAAACGGATCCAGACAGGGAGGGAGAACAAACAGATCCAGACATGGGAGGGACAAACAAACAGATCCAGACAGGGAGGGACAACAAACGGATCCAGAGAGAGGGACAACAAACAGATCCAGAGAGACACAACAAACAGATCCAGAGAGAGAGGGACAACAAACAGATCCAGAGAGGGAGGGACACAACAAACAGATCCAGACAGGGAGGGACAACAAACGGATCCAGACAGGGAGGGAGAACAAACAGATCCAGACAGGGAGGGACAACAAACAGATCCAGAGAAAGAAAGTAATCAAGCCGCTGCAGCAACTCTTTCCAGAAATGAGAGTGATTTAGGTGATAAAAACACTTGGGTCCAGACAAGTGAAGCTGAATAGCTACCCACATGAAAGTTTTGGTACACAGAAAAGGGCATTTCAGCACTGCTGGTTTGAGAAATACAATTGGGTAGAGTACTCTGTCCACAAAAACGCAGCTTTCTGCTTTCCATGTAGAGTTTTTGGCAAAAACATTGAATTTGATTATTTTGTCAGTAATGGCTGCAAAATGGGAAAAAAGCTTTGTTTATCTTCGGTAAACATGAAATGGCACAAACACACAGACAATGTTGTGGCATGGCAAAGCTACCAGGCAACTAGCAGTCATGAGAACATTGCTCAGATTTTAACATCTGCCCATGCTAGTGATATTGCAGAGAGGAGGAAGTATCTGAGGAGAATTGTTGCTGTCACCTCAATGTTAGGAAGACAGGGACTCTATCCGTGCCAATGATGAATCTAGTGAAAGCACAAATAGAGGGAGCTTTCTTGAATGTATGGAGCTTTTGAAAGAGTTTGATCCTTTCCTGCAAAGGTACAATAGTCCATCAAATGCGACGTATCTCTTTCCAGAAACTCAGAATGACATGATCGAATGCTGTGCTCAAGAGATTATGTACGCCATGGTCTCTGAGATGTCAAAATCTGGAATGTATGCCATTATGGCAGATGAGGCCAGGGATGGGCAGTCTGAACAGTTGGCTCTGTGTGTTAGGTATGTGACAGAGGGGACAGTTAAGGAGCATTTACTACCACTAGCAGAAATCAAGTCATTTGATGCCCAATCGATAGCAAATGAGTTGCAACAGCAGCTCCAAATGAGAGGGGTAGCAGGCCTAAATTTGCACAGACCTATGATGGTGCAGCTGTCATGAGTGGGTCCAAAGGAGTTGTGCAAGCACATTTCAGAGTGCTGCATCCGGAGGCAATTTAAGTACATTGCTATGCTCATGAGCTTAATTTAGTGTTGTGTCATACTTGCAGGGCTATTTTGGAGGCTGCTGAGTTTTTCACTTTCTTGGAGAATGTGTATTCGTTTTCAGTACATCCCTAGTTAACAGAAAGGCATTAAAAGGTTCGGAGGAATATTTTAGGTAGGACGATAATTTTGGCTATTGGCAAGGCCCATACTACGTTGAGTTATTGTGGGCTCTAATGGGGAGTTATCATTTGATTTGATGGTTGATGTTTGACATTGTATAACGCCGGTTTAGAATAATTAGGTTGAGATAATTTGGATTACTTTTTGATTTGATGGTTGATGTTTGATTTATATTGAATAACACCGGTTCCAAATAATTAGGTGGAAATAAGCACCGAGTTTAACTAAATAGGGTGAAACAATTTGGTTGAAATAATTAGGTTAACATACTTTAAATAACGGACTGATTATTAAATTGGATATAAATAAATACGATTATTATAAATTAAAACAAAAACATGACTACCAGTAAAGAAGCGGAGAGTATTAAAGGCTCTAAAATCCACGCTCGAAATCAATGGAGGAAAAGACGGGAAGGAATGGAAGAAAGAGGACCCAGAAAAGGTCAAATCAAGGAAGCAATGGAGAAAAGGACAGGAAGGAATGGAAGAAAGAGGACCCAGAAAAGGTCAAATCAAGGAAGCAATGGAGAAAGCCAGACTGAAGGAGAGAATAGGACTGGCAATGTTGGAGAAACTTAAGAAAATGTGGGAAGAAAAACAAAGTAACGAGGAGGAACAGGAAAAGACAGAGAGAAGGGAACCAAAGATACTGTGTGGAACATTTGCCGAATCCTATAGAATTGTAACCACCGAAAGGTGTCTTATTTTTATGCTAAAGTGTTGAAAGAAGTATTTTATAAATTTGGAGATATACATGGTATTTTTTAAAGTCTTGGACATTTCATAAGCGTGAAGCCGAAAGAGAGATAAAGTTGTAACATTGGTTTTAATCTCACGATAGAGGTAAGGCAGAAAGATGTTTGAAAAGAGGTTTTCCCTACGGGTGAAAAGAGGAGAGTTGGTTGCACTGGACTATATGTGGCTGGAAGCGATTCTGGTCTGTATAATGGAATCGTAAAAGTTTAGTGATAAATTCTGGTTATTGATTCGTGGTATTGATTGTTTAGTAACACCAGTGAATTGAACATTGCATGGAAAAATATCAAGTCAGTAAAGTGAATTGCAGGTGGAGTTAATTGTATTTTTACAGGGACGGTGCACATTAAACACAGTTGTGTATAATGGCAGGGTATTCCTAGCAAACAGAATGGGCCGGTTTGCAGACAAACTGAAGGGGTTTTAAGGTTTTAAGCAATCTTGGGTCAAATTAGTCAAATAGTACGTTAAATATGGGGGTTTCATAGATTGGAAGTACAGTATTGTATCCAAGGGTAGTGTATGTTCAATTAAAGTACACAGAACCATTGAGGAAGTTTAAAATGAATGATTAATCATTTGAGGAAGTACAGGGGAGTTATTATTAGGTTTTGTTTGTAGTTAACGTTTGGGTTTTTGAATCGGTGTAGTATGATGAAATGCTGACCAAGTGGTTATTTTATGGAAAAAGGAGCGCTTAGCTGTCTTTGGGAAAAATTCCTAGGGACAGGATATCTTAAAGGGGTATACACACATGGCATTTTGAAGTTTTGTTTTCTGAGTTTGAATCAAGCACGTGAAATTCTTTTGATAGGGAATATTCTGGGAACCTGGGATACAAAATGTAGATAAAGTTCTTAGCTTTCATTTGTCTAATGTAGTAAGAAACACGGTTCTGAAAAGGTGGTATGACTTTTGACCCCTCTGGTGACTTTTCCTTCGTGGTCTGATCAGCCGCAATGAAAAGCCATTTGGATGGTGAATTTAAGGTAATTGGTGATATTGATTTTATGGAAATTTGTAGAACTGATAATTATGATGGAGTTAAAGTTCTTAGACACAATTGATAATTTGAGCCAATGTGAAGACAGAAGGACGATAAGGGTACAATAATTTTTCTTTGTGGAGTAGTTCAGATTAGTCATTTTGATCTGATTATGTTATTTGAATATCTTTTTGATAAGCAGGAGTATTTTTTACATTATCTAGATAAGTATTTTCCCTTAGGAAGTCAGCTGTGGTTGTAAGCAGTGTAAGAGATTTAACACAACAAGACTGTGGAATTGACATAATAGTATTATTATATTTTGTTGTGAATACGTTTAATAATGGTAGACTTATGTCAACAGGACAGAGATATGACATCTGTAGGTGATCCAGGATCATTGAGGGTATCGAGATAAAATTAAGTAGATATGCAATATCTAGACAGGTTGATTTTTCAAAAAATTCAGGAGTGCAACAGGGGAGACCGTGAGACATTTAGTCAATATTTGGAAACAAACCATATTTGATACTGACAGTTATGAGAAAGAGCGACAGACAGATAGAAGGAAGGGCAGATGGAGAAGTCCTCCCCTGCACTGCTGAGACCTTGATGGGTTGGAAGTAGCAGGAGAGCATAAGCCAGGAAGAGAAGATAAAAGTGACAGAGAATAATTATATAACGGTTAGTGAGTGAAGACCAGCATAGTTAAATTATAAACAGGTGAGGACAGAAATAACACTGGGTCAGACAGAAAAGACATAATAAGAATAGAAGATTGGAAGATAATTTAGTTTGGTTCGCTTAGTTAGGATATTAATACATGGAGGGACTATCGGCTCCATTGGCATGTATTTTAGTTTTGATTTTAAGTTTGTTTGGTAAATTCATTAAGAAGAGATATATGTATAAATAGGGGGAGTATGGTAGAGCAGGCGATAGAACAGGTTACGATAATTACTTAAACAAGAACATATTACTTAAAAAAAAAATGTTTTGTAGAATATCCATTCCAACATTTGGAAATGGACTTATTGAACTATTCTGAATTGAGGGGAAGAAGGGGTGTTTAACAATAATAGATAAGTATTGCAAATGGGTAGAAGCGTTCCCAACTTACTTGGTGGACATGATTATGGTAACTAAAATATGAGGTCAAGATATTATCCCTAGAGTTGGTTTACTGGGATCTATCTCTTTAAATGATGGATGACAGTTTAGCTAATCAGGTAGAGCCTATAGAATGCCAGAGTTAGGGAGAATAGAGATACCAGAACAGGTAGACATAGAAGTTGAAGAAATACTAACAGAAGACATGAGAAGACTGTTTGTTAACCAAACCCGTATGTCCAAGATTTTGTGTCCAACAGGTGAATCACAGGAGAAGGTGATTCACTCAGTACAACCAGGAGACTGGGTGTGGATCCAGTCCCTGAGGAGGAAAGACTGGAAGCAGCCCCGTTGGGAAGGCCCATACCAGGTTCTGTTAAACCATTGCCTTTGCCATTAGAAAAGCTGAGAGAGTCACTTGGGTCCACATTATCCACTGCAAGAAGGTATGTACACATATGAGCACTGCTGATCACACACAGAGTTAGGAGAAGAACCGAGTACCAACAGGGTCCGGGGGCTACCTTCTTAACGAAGATTTCCTATCCCGACCGTTCATCACTCTGTGTGCTCCTAGAGGTGTGAGTATGGGGTGGTACCTAGCAGAGAGACTAAGGGCAGGAGAGGGTTGGCGGTTTTTGGGATGAGTAGAGACTCTGAGCTGCATCATAGTCTAATCTTTCTGATACATTCAGATCCACCACCTTCCGGTACTAATCATACGATACCATTGTCATTGAGAAGAAGTAAAAGATAAACTATATAATACACTGATGAGTGACATACAGAATAAGGAATCAAAGAAGATCAAGATGTAGAATTTAAGGTAAACATTAAACAATTTCCTGGGGAAGCAGAAAACTGTACAGGAATTGGGGTTGGCCAGATTGAAGTACTCGGCCAACCCACCTCGGTTCACTTAACTCCTGATGAATCCCAGTGTTATAGATACAAGAATGGCACCGAGAACTTAGATGATTTTAATGACTGAAAGGTAATTGGTAATGTGACTGACTTAGGTTTGAGAGATGAATAGAAAATTCTTAACCTCACAGCACCTATAACTGATGTAGGGTGGGCTAGTACCAGTAAAGGACGCATACGACAGAAATTACCACAAAGGGTGGTTAGGAACTTGCGCCCGGGGTTATTGGTCCAACCAGTTCGAGTTAGTCATCAGAGGCCAGTTATAGGAGGCTAAAGTAGGCACAGGAGGAGTTTTGACCAGGATGGGAGTAGCTTTGTCTAGATGGATGCTATTGGCATCCTCAGGGAAGTTCCAGATGAATACAAAGCTATGAATCAAATATGTGAAGGCTTTAACACTACATTATTTTGGTGGTTGACAATAAATAAAAATGTGGATTGAATTAATGACATCTTTTATAATCAACAGAGATTCATGAATGAAACCGGGGATGCAGTAAAGAGGTTCTCTGACCAATTATCCGCCACCTCACTCATGACCTGGTAAAATAGACTGACTCTCGATATGTTATTGGCAGAAGAGGGCGGTGTAGGTAGAATGATTAGGTCCATTGCTGTACGTACATTCCTGATAACACAGCTCATGTTTGGGAAATGGAAAAGTGTTGTAAGAACTGTATTATGGGCTGCTTCCACCTGTATGAGGTTTAATCACCAGAACTCTAGGGAGATCGATAACGGAGCAGATGGTGAGATACGGACCGAGTCAAAGTTCAGACCAGTGGGACGACAAATACCTACCGCCGAGCCTGGTGGAGGATTCATTCAATTATGAGGAGCCCATGTTAGATGAGACCATCTTTAGAGTTTCCTGAATTAGTTAGATTTTGTGTGAAATTTCTGAATCCAATAAAAATAGATGTGTTATAATATATGTGAAATATTTAACCAAACGGGTGGATTGTAATGGAAATGATATGATTATAAGCCCTACTGGGACTTGACAAGCTATCTGCTGAAATGAAGGGTGTAGCGGGGGAAGACGTGTGGAATTGGCTGAATATCTTTTTTGGCAAGTATACGTCTATGGTGGTTACTGGATTTCTGACCCTAGTGCTTGTGCTCCTATTATTGATATGTTGTGCTGCCTGTATAATCCCTTGCTTAAGAAAGTATTTCACAGATGTTGTCAGAGCAACCGGAATGATGCCTTTGATGGAATTGACCCCGGAGAACACTGAATCCAGCCCTGGGCAAAAGATGGGTCTGTCCGAGGACGATCCTTGGTTTGCTGTTGAGGAAGTGGTTGAATAAAGCTTATCTAAAATGTTCTCATATGTATTGAATGTAGTGGCAGGTGGATGTGAAGGTTTTAAGTTCTGGGACAAAGAGTCCGTCCCACACATGTTAGGTGTAGCCACTGCCGCAGGTCTTCTTTTTATGCGTTTTTTAAATAATATGTTCTGAATTTATCCTGTGTACTATTTGTCTTTCCTTATGTGAAGGTTTGAAGTTCCTGGGTGACTGGTAGTCAACCTAGTACAAGTGAGGTGTAGCCGGAAGGATGTGAGGGTTTTTATCTAATCATCTAATCATTAAAATGGAGATTTACAAATTGTGTTGAGTGGCACCCTAGGGGGTGTCAAAAGGGGGAATCCTACATTTCTCAGAAATGTCTTATTGGAGTATGTTCACACCCCAGGGGGTGTGAAAAGGGGGATTGTTAGGATTGAACTGGCTATTTGTTTGCTTAACCTATATAATATACCAGAGAAGCTATGCTACAATATTAAGCATATAAACTATAGATAAGACAACTGCTAAAGACAATAACTACACCCGGCAACAGGAAGTGCGTCACGAGGTTGGGACCAACCTGCACGCCAACGATAGGATGAGTAAGTTTAAACCATGCTCATCCTCCCTCTGACAGGCCAGCAGTGAGCGGGAACTATCTCTGTCAGAGTATTTAAGGAAGAACAAAGGATGTGTCGTCCTCTTCTCTGTCTGCCCTGCGTGGTGATACAGTGAGACCGTATATACGAACATCATATTTACCATTCAAGTGTTTGCATTAATTAAAGTACAAAGGAATCAGAAGTTACTCTGTGCTAACTATTTTGTTCTGATACCAGGTTTGAATTGATGCGACCCGACAATATTCAGACCACTCAGACCTACTGCTGACACCTTTATATTCAGACACCACTCAGACCTACAGCTGACACCTTTATATTCAGACCACTCAGACCTACAGCTGACACCTTTAGTCTCTCTCTCTCTCTCTCTCTCCATCCTTTTGATACAGATCTCTCGATCCATCCTCTGGCTGCATGTGTTGACTTTTTCTCTTTTAATTCAGCTTTCCTCCCATTTCTTGTGTTTTCAAAAACCAAACCAGGTTGTAGTTTAAAAATGAAAACCGACTGCAGGAGATTATTCATTTTTTTTAAAATCTTAAACTAAGTAACCAAATCCCACTGGCCCAAGTAGTGTTTCATCTGTCAACTAACGACACTCCAATATTGCAATATGCACCTGAAGCTATGGCAGGTAGCCTATATCTAGGTTACAATAGTAGTCAATAGTTAGTACTACACATTTTTACATTACAGTGTGGCATCTGGAGTAATTTTATAGCCTCAGGCTTACTTTAAGTACCAGGCGAGGTCCATTATCAGATCTGGCCCATATGATTGAGTCATTGAAACCCATGTCATCTTCAAACACACACATAACACTTCTTTAATGGGTTTGAGAAGGGTCAGGGCTTGATGTTTAATATGAACTCAACGTCAGCTCCTTAGTTGGCCAAACTCTCTTTATGAATTGCTATTGTTATTATAGTTTTTATCTCACAATCTCTAGTTCTCCTTGTCAATTCAAGCCCCGTGCCAGAGTGGACCTGCCTGGTGCATTCCATCAGTCAAAGTTATGTGTATAGGGCAATTCTTTCAGACACTTTCCGTATACACCTTTCATGCAGAATGTCTCCTGGCTCCAGCTGTAAACTGTGTCCTAGTTGTAACACATGAATAGGAGGAGCATCAAAGAAGTGCCAGTTCTGTGGTGCAACAATACAGCTAAAGGTAAAGTTAGAGGCCTAAAAAATGAAGGCAACAGATGAATGGGCAAATAAGACAATGAAACATGGAAGATATGCAACCTTGGTTAAAGCAACTTCTCTGGGCTAGGTGGGACGTGACCGTCCCACACTATTCAACAGCCAGTGAAATAGCATGGCGCGAAATACAAAACAGCAAAAATATCATCATTTCAATTTCTCAAACATATGACTATTTTACACTATTTTAAAGATACACTTCTCCTTAATATAACCACATTGTCCGATTTCAAAAAGGCTTTACAGCGAAAGCAAAACATTAGATTATGTTAGGAGAGTACATAGACAAAAATAACCACACAGCCATTTTCCAAGCAAGGAGATGTGTCAATAAAACCCAAAACACAGCTAAATGAAGCACTAAAATTTGACGATCTTCATCAGATGACACTCCTAGGACATCATGTTACACAATACATGTATGTTTTGTTTGATAAAGTTAATATTTATATCCAAAAACAGCATTTTACATTGGCGCGTGATGTTCAGAAATTGTATTCCCACCAAAACTTCCGGTGAATGAGCACATCAATTTACAAAAATACTCATCATAAATGTTGACAAAATACATAACAATTATTTTAAGAATTATAGATACAGTACTCCTTGATGCAACTGCTGTGTCAGATTTTAAAATAGCTTTTCGGCGAAAGCACATTTTTCAATATTCTCAGTACATAGCTCGCCATCAAAGCATCTATACAGAATTAGTATTATAAATATTCTCTTACCTTTGCTGATCTTCGTCAGAATGCACTCACAGGACTGCTACTTCCACAAGAAATGTTGTTTTTGTTCGAAATAATCCATATTTATGTCCAAATACCTCAGTTTTGTTCGTGCGTTCAGGTCACTATCCAAAGGCATAATGCGCGAGCGTAATTCGAGACACGAAAAGTCAAAATGTTCCATTACCATTCGTAGAAGCATGTCAAACGTTGTTTACAATCAATCTTTATGGTATTTTTAATGTAAAAATGCAATAATATTCCAATCGGACAATAGCGTATTCATTCCAGAAGAAAAAGGAGGGGCGCGCTATCGGGCTCGCACATCACCAAGTCCTTGGTCCTCAGGCAGTCCACTCATTGACTGAGCTCCTATTCTCTGCCCGGTTACAGGAGAATGATGAAAAAACTTTCTGAAGGCTTTTGACAGCCAATGGAAGCCTTAGGAAATGCAACGTGACCCCACAGACACTGTAGTTTCGATAGGGATTCAAAATAAGAACTACACATCTCAGATCTCCCACTTCCTGGTTGGATTTTTCTCAGGTTTTTGTCTGCCATATGAGTTATGTTATACTCACAGACATCATTCAAACAGTTTTAGAAACTTCAGAGTGTTTTCTATCCTAATCTACTAATAATATGCATATTCTAGTTTCTGGGCCAGAGTAGTAACCAGTTCAATTTGGGTACGTTTTTCATCCGGCCGTGAAAATACTGCCCCCTACACCTTGACAGGTTAAAGCAGCAAACAAGCTGGTAAGCTTTATCATGTTTTCCTCTAAAGTGATTTCTGCATTTCTAGCTTAGGGATATGATAGGCCCTTTGCACTTATTTGTTGTTGTCTCATTGTGTCATTTAAGACTGTTCATCTAAATGTCATTATTTGACTGATATTTGTTGTGTTTCTGGAAGTTATTTTGTCATTAATGATTCCAGGTACATAGGTTTCACAAGGTAGGAGTGTACCCCCCTGCTACTCCCCAGCAAGAGGAAGAAGGATAACATTTTGTTGTCAACTGCACTGTGTCCTCACAGTGGTATGATGAATCAGACCTCAATGGCAGCAATCCAGAGGTTGTATGAGGCAATTGTGTAAGGTATTTGGACAGAAATAGGTATGTTTGTCTACCTTAAGACCCTATCCCTCAACCACCACATCCGTCAGACTGTAAAAAACGAATTATTCCACTTATGCAAATTCGCCAAATTCAGCCCCTCCTGTCCTGCCAGCCGAAACTCTCATCCATGCTTTCATCTTCTCCCGAATAGACTATTGCAACTCACTACTCCCTGGCACGAACACAAACTCCCTCTATAAGCTCCAAATGGTTAAAAACTTAGCAGCCCATCTTCTAACCCACACTAAATCATCCTGGCAGCATATCACCCCCATCCTGTGAACTCCACTGGCACCCTGTCTCCCACCGCATTAATTACAAGATCCTCCTGACCAAAAAAGCTCTCCCCCACCTTTCTACCCCTTACCTCTCTGACCTTCTTCTCTCCTACAGTACCAGCCATCATGCTCTCTCCGCTCAACCACAGTTGGCTACCTTGTCATCCCCAGGTCCAAGCTCCAGAGTTTCAGTGACAGGGCCTTCTCCAGGGTGCTCCTAGGCTCTGGAACTCCCTCCAGCCATCCGTGACTCTTGAGTCCATCGTCATCTTTCAGTCCCGCCTAAAAAACCCACCTCTTCACCATGGCCTACCCTTACCTCCAACTCCACCATTCTCACACTCACCTCTTCTGTTTCACACACTCGCACACACACTCACACATAGGCGCAACACCTGCTTGCTCACTCACCTGCTGTCTCACTCATATACTCACACATCCATTCCTTGAGCCCTTCTTACCTCTATTTAGCCCCATTTATACCTGGTTCTAACATGCATACTATGTCCTGATCTTGTCCAGTCTGATTGTGCCCACATTTTCAGAAAGGTGTAGAGGATTAAAAGAAGCATTGTGATCAGATCTTCCTGACCACGTCTGGAGTTGACAGTGAAACCATTTAAATCATCCTGCCTTCTAAAATCATTGACAGGTGGCACCATTGACTTATGGAATATATATGTGTCTTAAAATATATAAATAACTATTATTTTGAAAGAATATCTGTCAAAGAATTGGCATACAAGGTGGGACCAGTAAATCTGTTCACAATACGGACACAGTGGACGGATAAGACCATGTGTAGACGCATTTCTAAAAATGTGGGCACAATCAGAATGTGGACAAGATCAGGACAAAGGACACATGTTTGCACCAAAGTATTTAGTTGAATGGTTTTCTTCATTTTGTTTAGTCTGGTGTTGTTTAGTTAGATTGTTGATTGTTTGTTAGTTTCTACAATTGAATCCTACAGACGAAGAACCATATATGTGACATGAAAAATCATTATTGGACACCCTTTTTCTATAGTGAACCGGTTTCACAAGCTTTCCACGTGCTAATTAGCAATCATTTTAAATTTGAAGATAGGCTCTTGTGGAATAACCGTTTGTGTGCACCACTCAGAATGGACGGACAAGCGCACAACTTTTCTGTTGCTGATGAAAATCGCCAAAATGTGGGAAAGAAACGTAAAACAAAACTAAAAGAATGGAAAGACAGGCAAAGGAAGATCTTACGGGATGCGGGAAAACCCTATATAAATCGTAAGGGTCAAGAAAAAACTGGGAAAAGCTGTCCAAAAGAGGTATGTGGAAGAACCGTATATCAAACAATCAAGCTAGCTAGCCATAGAGTACAGTAACTAACATGTATGTTCTGGGTTGTCTAATTTGTAACTATAGAGAAAACATATTAGCTAAAGTTCTTTGGCTACTAACTTATACATTATCGTTACAAATGTTATTGCTAGACTATAGAAGAGACATAGCTAGCTACTTGTTCTCCATCCACCGGATGATTCGACATGGCTACAGTAGCTAGCTAGTTATATGTAACGTTACACTGTATCCTGCAGGGAAGAGCGTGTTCCACGACGTGCAGAAAGGATTGTGGAAAGTTGACTGATGAGCGCAAGCTGCATCTGTTCAACAGTTTCTACACTGTCCCATACGAGAAACAACAAGCGTTGATTCTCTCCGGCTTAGAACAGGTTAGAAATAAGACAAAACGCCTATTATTATAATAGCTACATTGAACACTTGCATAGTTTAACTTTGACAGTAATAAGTACATTAACGTTAACTCTAAAAGTGCAGTGTTACACAATGGTGCAATACAAACTCATTCTGTGTATAGGTTGGGAGTGTGTGAAAGATGGAGGTCCTGATCAAGCGATACCCTGAATGTGCTACAGTATATTAAATTCAGAATTTATCATTGTCAATTTTTATTGCAGCATGAGGTGAAACGGAGACGTAAACCTGAGGATACAAAGGAGAACAAACGGTGGAAACAAACCTTCAAATACCATGTACAGCAAGCAGGCCAGAGATTGAATGTGTGCAAGGTCACTTTCATGTCTGTGTTCCAGCTAACCAACAGCCGTCTTCAGGCAAGTGAAAATATGAATTAATGTCTATATGAATATCAATTACAAACATATTGTATTCTCTGTACTAGTTTTTAAGAACCTGCTAATTGAAATGTAATTGTTTTGGTCAGGTTGTTCAGGAAAAGTTAGGAGTTCAAGCTGAGGCAGGTGAGGTTGCAGCGTCTCCAGATCAGGCTACTGAGGCTAGGTCTCCTTTAGAAGATGGAAGAGGGAAGCATAGTTTTAGCCCACTCAGTGTCACTTTGAAGCTGTGTGTAGGCCTTTTCGGCTTTTCGATGGTGCAACTCACTTTCAACTGCAATCTTCCTCTTCTCCTCTTCAGATGTTGCTGCTGTCATCTTAGTGAAGAATGCGTCACTCCTGCTGTTAGAAAATGTCCCTATAAACCCAGAATTTTGCAGATGATGTGGTATTCTTCTCTTTGTAGAGTCGGTACATTCGCAACAAATTCAGTTCAGGGCTGAGGTAAGCAACCTCACCCAGGTTACACCCCCATCCTCACCCAGGTTGAACCCCCGATATCACCTGCTAGGTGACCTAAACTGGGACATGCTTAACTCCCCAGCCATCCTACAATCTAAGCTTGATGCCCTCAATCTCACACAAATTATCAATGAACCTACCAGGTACCACCCCAAAGCTGTAAACACGGGCACCCTCATAGATATCATCCTAACCAACGTGTCCTCTAAATACACCTCTGCTGTTTTCAACCAAGATCTCAGCGATCACTGTCTGCATCCATAATGGGTCATCGGTCAAACAACCTCCACTCATCACTGTCAAACGCTCCCTGAAACACTTCAGCGAGCAAGCCTTTCTAATCGACCTGGCCCGGGTATCCAGGGAGGATATTGACCTCATCCCGTCAGTAGAGGATGCCTGGTGATTTTTTTTACATGCCTTTCTCTCCATCTTAACTAAGCATGCCCCACTCAAGAAATTTAGAACCAGGAACAGATATAGCCCTTGGTTCTCTCCAGACCTGACTGCCCTTAACCAACACAAAAACATCCTGTGGCGCTCTGCATTAGCATCGAACAGCCCCCGTGATATGCAACTTTTCAGGGAAGTTAGAAACCAATATACACAGGCAGTTAGAAAAGCCAAGGCTAGCTTTTTCAAGCAGAAATTTGCTTCCTGCAACACAAAACTCAAAAAAGTTCTGGGACACTGTAAAGTCCATGGAGAATAAGAACACCTCCTCCCAGCTGCCCACTGCACTAAGGATAGGAAACTCTGTCACCACCGATAAATCCACTATAATTGAGAATTTCAATAAGCATTTTTCTACGGCTGGCCATGCTTTCCACCTGGCTACCCCTACCGCGGTCAACAGCACTGCACCCCCCACAGCTACTCGCCCAAGCCTTCCCCATTTCTCCTTCTCCTAAATCCAAAATCTGGACTCCTACAAATCAGCCGGGCTAGACAATCTGGACCCTGTCTTTCTAAAATGATCTGTCGAAATTGTTGCAACCCCTATTACTAACCTGTTCAACCTCTCTTTCGTGTCGTCTGAGATTCCCAAAGATTGGAAAGCAGCTGCGGTCATCCCCCTCTTCAAAGAGCAGCTGCGTCATCCCCCTCACCTTCTCCGCTATGCAATCTGGTTTCAGAGCTGGTCATGGGTGCACCTCAGCCACGCTCAAGGTCCTAAACGATATCTTAACCGCCATGGATAAGAAACAATACTGTGCTACCGTATTCATTGACCTGGCCAAGGCTTTCGACTCTGTCAATCACCACATCCTCATCGGCAGACTCAGACTTGGTTTCTCAAATGATTGCCTCGCCTGGTTCACCAACTACTTCTCTGATAGAGTTCAGTGTGTCAAATCGGATGGCCTGTTGTCCGGGCCTCTGGCAGTCTCTATGGGGGTGCCATAGGGTTCAATTCTTGGGCCAACTCTTTTCTCTGTATACATCAATGATGTCGCTCTTGCTGCTGGTGAGTTTCTGATCCACCTCTACGCAGACGATACCATTCTGTATACTTCTGGCCCTTCTTTGGACACTGTGTTAACAACCCTCCAGACGAGCTTCAATGCCATACAACTCTCCTTCCGTGGCCTCCAACTGCTCTTAAATACAAGTAAAACTAAATGCATGCTCTTCAACCGATCGCTGCCCGCACGTCCAGCATCACTACTCCGGACGTTTCTGACTTAGAATATGTAGACAACTACAAATACCTAAGTGTCTGGTTAGACTGTAAACTCTCCTTCCAGACTCACATCAAACATCTCCAATCCAAAGTTAAATCTAGAATTGGCTTCCTATTTCGCAACAAAGCATCCTTCACTCATGCTGCCAAACATACCCTCGTAAAACTGACCATCCTACCGATCCTCGACTTCGGCGATGTAATTTACAAAATAGCCTCCAATACCCTACTCAATAAACTGGATGCAGTCTATCACAGTGCCATCCGTTTTGTCACCAAAGCCCCATATACTACCCACCACTGCGACCTGTACGCTCTCGTTGGCTGGCCCTCGCTTCATACTCGTCGCCAAACCCACTGGCTCCAGGTCATCTACAAGACCCTGCTAGGTAAAGTCCCCCCATATCTCAGCTCGCTGGTCACTATAGCAGCACCCACCTGTAGCACGCGCTCCAGCAGGTATATCTCTATGGTCACCCCCAAAGCCAATTCCTCCTTTGGCCGTCTCTCCTTCCAGTTCTCTGCTGCCAATGACTGGAACGAACTACAAAAAAACTCTGAAACTGGAAACACTTATCTCCCTCACTAGCTTTAAGCACCAGCTGTCAGGGCAGATCACTGCACCTGTACATAGCCCATCTACAATTTAGCCTAAACAACTACCTCTTCCCCTACTGTATTTATTCCTTTTGCTCCTTTGCACCCAATTATTTATATTTCCACTTTGCACTTTCTTCCACTACAAATCTACCATTCCAGTGTTTTACTTGCTATATTGTATTTACTTTGCCAGCATGGCCTTTTTTTGCCTTTACCTCCCTTATCTCACCTCATTTGCTCACACTGTATATAGACTTATTTTTGTACTGTATTATTGACTGTATGTTTGTTTTACTCCATGTGTAACTCTGTGTTGTTGTATGTGTCGAACTGCTTTGCTTTATCTTGGCGAGGTCGCAATTGTAGATGAGAACTTGTTCTCAACTTGCCTACCTGGTTAAATAAAGGTGAAATAAAAATAAATAAAAATCCTCACCCAGGTTGAACCCCCGATATCCCCCACTACCCAGGAGACCAGCTACACCCCCATCCTTACCCAGGTTGAACCCCCGATATCCCCCACCGCCCAGGAGACCAGCTACACCCCCATCCTTACCCAGGGTGAACCCCCGATATCCCCCACCGCCCAGGAGACCAGCTACACCCCCATCCTAAACCAGACAGACATGTCTGTGTAGAATTTCCCCATAGGAAAACAAAAGGGCATCCTCAAAGTTCCAACAGTAATGTGTCATTTCTGACATTTGAAAGGCTAGCTCATTGCCTAACCTTACATCACTACAAAGAGAACATTCTCGATCTACCAGATTTATATATATATCAATCTAATTTCCAGTGTCTGTGTCTAGTCTGTGTTTATGTTAAAGGTGAATCAACAGTTACTGCATCCATTTTTGAACATGTAAACTAATTATTTCTACCATACCCAAAATAATATAACTTATAAATGCCTCATGAGCTTAGTTCAACTATCATTCTCTATCAGAACCCAAAATACAAGCTGTTTTACTCCAATGTTTGTCAAATAAAAAAATAAAAAACACTGTAAAGACTCAAAACATGGTTAACACTATAACTGTTGTACCATGGATGGTCAGTCCTTGCATCTATAACGCTGTCTATACATTATAGGGGTTACATTTCTCCAGCCCCATCCCAGCTTTTTACCAAAACAGTGTCGGGAGCCCACTTTGTTACTGTTTCAACTGTTGATTGGCACTTGGTGTTATTTTGGCAGATAATGTTACCCATTTTAAGAAAGTTTTTTTTAAAAATAATTAACTAAATGTATGGTGGTTTTGGTTTAAGGGTATATGGTTCATTGTTGCATTGTTCATTGTCATGCTGTAAATGGCTATTTTATGGTTGTAAGTGATAAAATGAACTAACAAATATGTTATATTTAGCAAATCATTATAATTCGACTTCATTAAGGAGTACTATACAATTATTCGGTGACATTATTTATAGTACTGCTAAATATCTACAATAGATGACGACTGACATTTCTGAAAATTTGTTCTCCCTGGATACACCACTCCTGTCACTTTCCACATGTAACGCCCTGGCAATAGAAAGGGGTTTTTGTTCTTTATTTTGGTTAGGCCAGGGTGTTACATTGGGTGGGCGTTCTATGTTCATTTTTCTATGTTTTTGTATTTCTTTGTTTTGGGCCGTGTGTGGCTCCCAATCAGGCACAGCTTTAGTTCGTTGTTGCTGATTGGGAGTCACACATAAGGAGCCTGTTTTTCCTTTGGGTTTTGTGGGGGATTGCTTCTGCTTAGTGTCTTGCACCTGACAGTACTGTTTGGCTGTCGGTTTTCTTGTTTTGTTGTATAGTGTTCTTACGGTTATTAAAATTCAAGATGTACACTAACTCCGCTGCACCTTGGTCTACTTCCACAGACAGCCGTTACACCACACTGCTAACTCAAGAGGAAGGACTGACTGAGAGGAATGCAAAATTGTTTAAAACATAACTACACGTAAGGGGGAGCAACAATATAAATAACTGCGTGCAACTTGGTGTATATCTAGAATTAAATTAAAAGATTTAGATTCATACATTTCTAGACTAAAGACTCAAATGTCTAGACTTCAGATTTAACGCAACGAAGCATGGGCTACAACAGTTAAAGAAACAGCATCTCCCTTACAAATAAATATCAGAGCGCGGAAGAGACCTTCCATAATTCAAACAAACGCAGTAAACGTAAAGATGTTAAAATAGATTTACTTCAAACTAAAATCACGGAGCAGAAAGGACCGAATCACAGATTAGAACAGGTTAATTTACAGTTGGAGAGCAATGTAGAGGAGCTGCAAGTAAACTAAAAACCTTCAGTGTGGAAGAGAGCAATTTAAATACACTTCAGTATAAGAAGAGAAAGGAAAAATAATTGCCAGACAAAATGGATGATTTAAACAATGAGATAGTTTACTGGCAATCCCAACAAAGCACGGAAGAAACAGGTAGGAGCCTCTCCACCAGTGTTGCCAATTTAGCAACTTTGTTGCTATATTTAGCAAGTATTCAGACCCATCTAGCTACACATTTTCAAAAAAGCGACTAGCGACAAATCTAGCGACTTTTTCTGGAGACTGACGTGAAAGCACGTATAGTTCTTACCCTTCTCAACGTGCAGCGGGTGCTGCCATGGGCCCCAACCCTGTCCCAAAGCACTCACAGTCCTCGCGCAACTTTCCCTCCCAGCTGCAGTCAGAGCAGATGTTCACCCCTCCCACGTCCAGACTGCAAATGAATCACGCATGCGGGAAGCCACCGCTGGCTGATCCTGCCCTAGTTTATTATTTTTTTTAAACAATTAACCTGAATTAGGGCCAGACTAGTTACCATAATTTTCTCACATTGCCATTGACAGTTTTTTCTATTGTCTCTTTTTGGTCCATTTAGATTGTTCATGTAGATTGTATACAAAAAAAAAAAAATGTTATGGTTAAAAATGTTCATGTTTTACTGTGACTTGTTGTAGGCTCCTAAGTGGACCATAAGGTTAAAAACCAAACCAAATTAAGAAAACTAAACTAAAAAATAAATAAATTCAATATTAAAAAAATAAATAAATAAGTAACTCCGCCAGTGTCTCTTTTGGGTCACTTTTGCCGGTCCCCAAAAAAATACAAGAATCGACAGAAGAAAGTTCATTTGTAGCTCTAAACATATTAAGGGTGTTTTTTACTCACTTTTTGTCTCTCCCATGACGTTATTCCTCTCTCCTACAGCGTCCATCACAATTACATGCACATGGCCAATTAAGCAAATTAGGCGATGACGTCATTTAGCGACTTTTAGGACAGCCAATTAAGCTACTTTCCTTACTGAGGAGTTGGCAACACTGCTCTCTACACTAGTGGATGGTCGCGTGTTTAGTGATAACACAAGATGGACAGTGATGGAGCTGATCTGTGCTTTAGAGTGGTCAATATGTAACAAAGCACCTCAAGTAATAGATGTGTTGTAAAAAATACGGCAGAGATGCAAATTGATAGGTTACCTAACATCAACATGTCAAAAATATTACACTGGACTGGAGGCAAGACAGGTGTCATTGCAGCAAATTCAAGAGAGGATGATGCATGAAAACGAGGTTACGCTCACCACTGACGGGACCAGTAAACTGGGTAAGAAAAAACTAAAACTGCAGCTTTTTGTTTTAAAGACTGCTCTAGGCTTCATTTCAGCTACGCTCAAGGTCCTAAACGATATCGTAACCGCCATCGATAACAAACAATACTGTGCTGCCGTATTCATTGACCTGGCCAAAGCTTTCAACTCTGTCAATCACCACATCCTCATCGGCAGACTCAATAGCCTTGTTTTCTCAAATGATTGCCTCGCCTGGCTCACCAACTACTTCTCTGATAGAGTTCAGTGTGTCAAATCGGAGGGCCTGTTGTCCTGGCCTCTGGTAGTCTCTATGAGGGTGCCACAGGGTTCAAATCTTGGGCCAACTCTTTTCTCTGTATACATCAATGATGTCGGTCTTGCTGCTGGTGAGTTTCTGATCCACCTCTACGCAGACGTCACCATTCTGTATACTTCTGGCCCTTCTTTGGACACTGTGTTAACAACCCTCCAGACGAGCTTCAATGCCATATAACTCTCCTTCCGTGGCCTCCAACTGCTCTTTAATACAAGTAAAACTAAATGCATGCTCTTCAACCGATCGCTGCCTGCACCTCCCTGCCTGTCCAGCATCACTACTCTGGACGGCTCTGACTTAGGTATTTGTAGTTGTCTACATATTCTATGTAAACTCTCCTTCCAGACTCGCATCAAACATCACCAGTCCAAAGTTAAATCTAGAATTGGCTTCCTATTTCGCAACAAAGCATCCTTCACTCATGCTGCCAAACATACCCTCGTAAAACTGACCATCCTACCGATCCTCGACTTCGGCGATGTCATTTACAAAATAGCCTCCAATACCCTACTCAATAAACTGGATGCAGTCTATCACAGTGCCATCTGTTTTGTCACCAAAGCCCCATATACTACCCACCACTGCGACCTGTACGCTCTCGATGGCTGGCCCTCGCTTCATACTCATCGCCAAACCCACTGGCTCCAGGTCATCTACAAGTCCCTGCTAGGTAAAGTCCCCCCTTATCTCCGCTCACTGGTCACCATAGCAGCACCCACCTGTAGCAGGTATATCTCTCTGGTCACCCCCAAAGCCAATTCCCTCCTTTGGCCGTCTCTCCTTCCAGTTCACTGCTGCCAATGACTGGAACGAACTACAAAAATCTCTGAAACTGGAAACACATATCTCCCTCACTAGCTTTAAGCACCAGCTGTCAGAGCAGCTCACAGATCACTGCACCTGTACATAGCCCATCTATAATTTAGCCCAAACAACTACCTTTTCCCCATACTGTATTTATTTATTTATTTTGCTCCTTTGCACCCCATTATTTTCTACTTTGCACTTTCTTCCACTACAAATCTACCATTCCAGTGTTTTACTTGCTATATTGTATTTACTTTGCCACCATGGCCTTTGTGCCTTTACCTCCCTTATCTCACATCATTTGCTCACATTGTATATAGACTTATTTTTCTACTGTATGTTTGTTTTACTCCATGTGTAACTCTGTGTTGTTGTATGTTGTCGAACTGCTTTGCTTTATCTTGGCCAGGTCGCAATTGTAAATGAAAACTTGTTCTCAACTTGCCTACCTGGTTAAATAAAGGTGAAATAAAAAAAAAATGTAGGACAAGAGGCATCTGGTTCTGCACATGTTTTATTTATTTAACTAGGCAAGTCAGTTAAGAACAAATTGTCATTTACAATGATGGCCTTACCCCAGCCAACGCTGGGGCAATTGTGTGCTGCCATTTGGGACTCCCAATCACAGCTAGATGTGATAAAGCCTGGATTTGAACCAGGGACTGTAGTGATGCCTCTTGCACTGACATGCATTGCCTTAGACTGGTGCGCCACTACCACCCCAAAGATAATAAGAAATGAATTGCAGACATCTCAGAACAAATTAGTCAGGATTATTCTTAAACTTCCAGCATTTAGGCATCTTGACCATTCCCACTTTGAAAGCCTTTAGATGGCTCAAAGTGGAGGAGAGTCTCTTAGATGAAATTGTCTCTTTGTACTACATAAAATTGTCCACAGTACGGTCCCCAGGTACCTATGTAACTACTTTCACTTGGTACGGGATAACCATAACTATTTCACTAGATTGAGTGAAACAGACGTTGTTCCTTTAGATTTAAAAGTGGTATTGGGAAATACACTTTTTTATACTCAGCTGCCATTCTTTGGAATAATCTTCCTAAGAATTTGAATAATCTTCCATATGTAGTTTCAAGTTCTTACTGAAAAAAATGGTAGCATGTCTCTCTAAATAGTAGCATGTCTCAAAAGCAAGTCATAAGATTATAGTACGTGGCTGAGAAGGAAAATGCATATGGTCTGCCTTTTGGTGCCTGTTGTTTATCATATTGTGATTGTCTTGTATATATTAGGTATTGGTTGTTTTATATATTAAGGGCATGTGAAACAAGGGAGATGTACCTGTCCATAGTTGTTTATTAGGAAAGGGAATTGTACTAATTATTTCATGTTATGTCTCAAACATCATTGTCTGTTGACATTACAATTGCCACTTAACCATGTTGCATACCTCCTTCCCTCTTCAAAAGGACAATAATGGAAATAATATTTTAAGCTTTGTCGTGTTATCCTTGATGATTTTCTTAAATTGTATGTGGAGGCGTCACTGGCTGGAGCGCCCTTATGTTTTTATTTTGTATTGTCTACTAAATTAAATCAATCCATCAACACAGGCATAATAAGATATATATAGCTAACTGTAAAGTAATGAGTGACCATGATCAAAACGCGTGGGGTACGTCTGCAGCCTTCCATCTCGAAAGCTTGATAGAAATATATTTTCTTGAATGCTCATGTGATTTACACCTTTCAGTAAGCAAATTATTTTCACTCCGTTGGGAGATGACCGCTCCGCGTCGTTCATAGCCAGCCCTCTGTCAGCTACTACATCCAAACAGCGCTCAGCCCATCAAAACACTTCTCAAACAAAACTTTCCCATGGAGTAAAATTGACGGTCGACATAGGGCTTTACAACCATCCTAAAATATATGCAATATGACATAATCAGGGCAACTCGTTCATTCTTAGCCGGCCTGCTGTCTAACCTAACATATACAGGCATACTTATTCATTTTCATGGTTGGGAGGATTTTCAGAAAATATCCACCGAGACTCAGCCAATCGTTGTTACATTACAACAGAATGCAGCACATGACTGAAGAAAGAAGAGAACCAATTGACTAGTTACCGCATCAGCGCGCTCTGGAAAGGCAGCTTGCCAGTTACAGCAGCGCGTCCCCTCAGCGATAACGTTAGGCGAGAAGACCACGGAGGCGGGGGTGAGAGAGGTGATGAAGAGTACTTCATGAGCTGTAACCGAAAAACTACTGCCATTTGGAAAGTATGAGGTGAGGGAGAAACTTTGGTGGAACAAGTATTAGCGTTGTTATTAAAGTGACTTGCTAGCTGGATCGAATTCTCCGTTAGCTAGCCAGAGAAATGTTGAGCAACATTAGCCAACTTATCTGATCAAATAATTGAGTTTATGGTGTGAAAATGTGCTTGTTAATAAAGTCAGACAGCTAACGTTAGCTACCTAACGTTACAACATCAGATGAGCTAACATTAGTAACCTAACTAATTCGCTATAGTATTAACTGCTATACGACTCATTGTCGTTCCTCAAGTTATAACGCGTTAGGTTCCTTACTGGACCCTGGCAATGTGTGAAATGTTAACTAGCAAACGAACTAAGCACTATCTGTTAACTAATGTTTTCCCTCTACAGTATGTGGTACATTTTTAGAATGAGATAATTAGGTGAAAATGAGGCGTTTCTTGTTAAAACAAGTGGATTCAGGGATCAAGTGGAGCTGGAGCTGGGCCTACCTTAAGTTTGGATGCCACTATAAATGTGAAAGGTACACCACACACTTTCCCGCTTTTTCACTTTTGCTGGCACATTGTAGAACAGATGTCCACAGGCAGAAAGTGTACAATGTAATAATGTGCAGTGTGGCCCTAAGATATTGTTTTTGTTGTGTTAAACTTGACAGTAACACGTGTGAGTGAGAGGGGAATTATAAATTTTTTTTGCTCAGTGAATGTTATTTTTGCACACATGTAGCCTTGTGCACTTGATCGATGTCTATAGTGGCCACTATAATATAGCAAAAATATAATGCTTGTTTGTTTCATTCTATTTCTATTTTAAGATGTTTTTTTCCCCAATTGCAATATTTATGTGTGGTCACAGGCGTTCTATTATTAAAGGCTGTCATGGCTAACTGCAATATTAGTGTATTGTTTTTTTTTTCAAGACTTCAGTGTCATTTGTAGTAAAGTCTAGGCAACAAATAACATTGGATTGCTTTCTTTACATTTTTTTAGCTGTGAGTTAGGTTCACGTGAACCACTTTTTATTTTACACACAGAGACTGATCATGTAGATCCTATTCTTTGTTGTTTAATTGGTTAAAACCTACATTGCCTCCTAGCAGGTTTTTTTTTATGTTTCAGTGCAACAACAAAAAAAGTGCCACCTTTTTGGGCCCTCAGCAGTTTGCATCACTGATCAATGTAAGGTAAAATATTTGTAAAAAATAACAGAAATAAACTATCTCAACCTGCCCTGACTTCCCTACCTCCTAATGAAACACACAAAAAACGCTGCTAATAATCTAAAAGTCTACCCTTGCAGTGACAATTAAGATTAAGTCGGTCACTGTTTTAAAGTGTGTGATTTGGTTGTGAGTGCCTCAGAAATAATCTGTTAGGCCTAAAATAAATGACACCATCGTTTTCATATGACAGATGCTCCAAAAGACGATTTTGTTTCCTTAACTACATGTTTAGTAGTAGCATCGTCCTTCGGTCGGGGTAGAATGAAGCAAACGGCAAACATTACTTCATACTGATACTCCCTAACTCTGACGATCAGTTCCAGCATCCTCCTGATAATGTTGTAAGGAGAATTCACTTGAGCTACGTTGTTTGTTCCAATGTGTACAATCAGTAGCAGTGAATCACTGACGGGTACGCAAATGGTACAACTGCTGATGTGTTGCTCGCTCCAGTGTGACTCAGGCAATGCATGTTTTGCGCCGTGAAGCACAACATCTGCGAGGACACAAACACTGAGTCCTGTTGGGGCAAACATTAAGGTCATTCAAAAGGAACAGATTTTGGCTAGGTGGAGATTACATAAAATAAATACTAGGCTACATACCTGCACCTCTGGAAGCAACGTGCCAGCACCAAGCCTCTCTACAGCAAATAGGGACATGCGGGGCATATCTTCGGTCTTGAATGCTCATGCTAGCAATTGTCGGGTTGAAGTGTAATATGGCTACTGGTATGGCTACGCTATACACCCTACAGTATGCACCTGTCAAGTCACCTGTCAGGTCAGTCAGTAATTGCTGTAGATGTGCTCAATATTGCTTGAGCATATGATACTCCCCAAAGTATGGTGAAACACATAGAGGTGTGTCACAAGCTAAACATGTACTTTGTCAACTTCCTCTGCTTCCTTCTCCTGGTGCCAGACAGGCAGACTTTGCAGTGCCTCCGTGTGCGACTACCTTGAGTAGCAGTTTTTGAGGGACTTTGCAGGGAAAATGCCGTGCAGTGAGGCATAGGGGATTGCCTGCAGCAGGACGAGGGGTGTAGTGCTCCTCCCGCAGCTCTCTCATTAGGTTTTCTCTGTACTTTTGGTAGGTGATTACTTTACCTATGAGGGAGTGGGAAGGATCATCAGGGAAGGGAGAAGATAAGGCACTGGGTAGGTGGGTAAGATATTGTTTCTATAATTGCATAATGGAACTGTATGTGATTTGTATGTGAACTATACATCCAATTACAAAAAATACCTTCAGTAATCATCTCACCTGTTAGTTGGCGGTGAAGGGCAGGAGTGTCGATCAGATGGAAAAATATTTTTTTCAGAGTGCATTCCAAAAATATGTTTATCATGTCAGCCTTATCCACTGCCCCCATTTTGAGGTTATAGTCAAGCACGCAGTCTGGTTTGATTTTTCTCTCTCCCGTCAGGTGGTCCACCTTCCTTGTGGCCGACATGGTTGCTGTATGGACAGCGGAGAGGACATGGACGTCTCGTTTGTCATGCCACTTTACTGCCAGTTGTTGACCGTGCTCAGTGAACTCAACCTCCCCTCTCTGCATCTTCCTGCATCCGAATGCCGACATCCCCTTCCTATTCGACCTGACTGTGCCACAGGCCTCTGTGCTGTTGGAGAACAGATGCTGGAAGAGTGTGGGACTGCTGTACCAATTGTCCACATACAAACTGTGCCCCTTGCCGAGATGAGGAGCCAGCATGGTCATCACCGTGGACACGAACACCTCAAGCCCCTCATAATGTTGGATGTCAGTGGTAGACCCTGTGTAGACTATAATGTCCTGGACAAATCCTATCTTCACTTCGGACATGACAAAGAACGTGACTCCAAACCTGTGCCTTTTGGAGGGAATATATTGACGGAACACCAGTCTACCCTTCCATAACATCAGGGACTCATCAATGCATAGATCCTTGTATGGCAACCTGACCAAATGCTGATGTCAGGCTGGTAAGAACATTTCTTATTTTGTGTAATGGGTCATTTAGGTTGGCAGTAGCATTGTTGATGAAAAGAGGTTGGCAAAGAAGGGAGTTGCAAACATAGGATCAGTGCTCCAGTATTCTCTTAGGGAGTTTTTCTTAACTATTCCCATGAGAAGGATTGTCACCAGGAAGGTATACATTTCACAAATTGTGGTTGTCACCCATTTAGTGAGTTTCCCCCCACTCCTGGCTCTCTCTTCTCTTGTAGCGCCAAGGCATAGTGATTGGTCTCCTCTATGTCTCCCACCAACTCCTCTGTCAGAAACAGCTTGAAGCACTCTGCCTCAGAGGGAAATGGCAAGGGGCTTTGCACTCCAGACTGGGACTCATCAAAGCAAACAGCAAGGACAGGAGGGGTGAAATGGCTGGCGGCCTTCCAGCTACCACAGAACTCCTGTACTGCATCCACTGTCGGTCTGCCTCCATCACCACCAGCATCTTCAAAGAAACCTGGGACTTTGTCAGTAGACAAGGGGTCCTCAGATTCAGGGTTGTCAATGGCTACAAGGTTGGGGGGCAGCTCCTCACTGTCAGAATCCAATTCCTGACTTTCAATACTCAGACTCATTGTCAGAATTTATAAAAAAATCTCCAGAATTTCCACATTTGTGAGTGGTCTCCTTTTGAAAGACATTGCTAATGCTATAGCTTAGCTCACTAGCTACATGGGAGAGGTTACGTGATTGACTGCCTGCACACGCCACTTGTATCAATAAATCACTATCAGAAAATGTTTTGTATGGTAATTAAATTTGCTAACTGCCTGGTACTCAGCACTCTATTGTCCCTCAAATCACTTTGATATCAATGCGAATCGAAAATCAAAATTTAACACTAGGCTACTGAATATATTTTCAGCTGTTTATTAATAGAATTAGTCAAGCAGAACAAATTCAGCTACTTTTCAGGCTGCCTTTGTTGACACTAGGGCTGTTATGGTGGTCACGTGTCATGATGGTAGTCAAATTCCACGTGACCAATCGGCTTCTCCAAGCGCTGATGCGCCAAATTTGCTAACTGCCTGGTACTCAGCACTCTATTGTCCCTCAAATCACTTTGATATCAATGTGAATCGAAACTATGTGAGTGCCCATGAACTCATTCTGCGCAACATTTCTATTAGGCTATGCAAATGTGTGATAAAACAGAGTTTTGATGGTCTCTAAAAGGAGGAGGGCCCATCAGCTTTCTCTATGCTAGGCCTACTATATTTATCAACTTTACTAATATTAAGCACATTGCTTTGCTTTACAAAAGGGAGTATAGCCTACATGGCAGGCATGAAAATGAACCATGGGAAAAACTCCTCCATTCGCTATTTAAGTGCACAGTTGACACATAGTTATTTCCCCGTCCGAGACAGGTGTATGATAATGGTCCACTAAATCAAAACCAATATCACACATATATTATTTAGTATATGTAAAGACAACATTAAATCAATAATAGCCTAATGGGTGACAATGTTAACCTATCACTTGTGAATGATGTATTGTCACTTGTGAATGATGCCCAGCTTGTGCATTAAGGCAAGAAACAGCACATACCTTTTTATTTGCAACTTTTTCGAATCAGTTGCACATCTCATGTAGCCTAGCCCATAGGCCTATATGTTTTTATAAGGTTTGTATCACAACTAAAGTGGCCAAATAACTTCTTAAAATAAAGTGGTGTAGAGGCTAACTGGCATATATCAGGAATCAAGGTAAGATCCAGACTGTCAAAGTAACAATGTTTATTGTAGCAACGGGCAGGCAAAGACAGGTCAAGGCATGCAGGGCTCGATTATCCTGTGTAAGGCAAAGTACAGGACGACAGGCAGACTCACATGCTGACCAGACCGTACACATCGAGTGCGCGAGTGTCGCAAAATACATTTTGAAATCCAGGTTATTCAATAATTGCACCCACACTGCTGGCGTGTGGCAAGCGTCTGCGATGCAAAGGGCTAAAATAGAAGTCATTCCTATTTCTGACGCAGATCGTGATGCAAGTCCTGCCTCTCCCATCTCCTCATTGGTTTATAGAAGCAGGTACCCACGTGCCATCTCCTCATTGGTTATACCCACGTGGGTGATTGAAAGACAAAATGTTTTGCCGGTCGTCGTGGTAATACTATGAAAGTTTAGATGCCAATCAACATATAAGTTCAAAGAAGGAAAAGCCTGGAAGGAGGAGAAATGACTAGAAATGATTCAGTTGGCCGTTTTATGTGTGGATTAATTGTCGGAGTAGAGGACCTTGTGCATTTCAGGTAAAATATCAACTCGATGTTTATATCCCGGGACAAATTAGCTAGCAACAGCAAGCTAGCTAAATAGGACAAATTAGCTAGCAAGTACAAGCTAACTAGCTCATTTGCCATAAATGTTTAATGCTTTTTGACCTGTCCCCAAATTAATGTCATTGGTTTAGAGTTTGTTTTGATATTTTAACCTGCGTGTCGTGATCGCGTTTGGTGTAGGGGGACAAAATACATTTATGCACGATTGCGCACGTGCCCAGCCGGTTTGGGTCCCGTGTTAGGATAAGGGACAGGCAGAGTTCAGTAATTCCAGAGGTGGAGCAAAGTACACAGGTATAAATACACAGGAGATAATTGGGAATATGGGCGACACCTGGAGGGAGGTGGAGACAAGCACAAGGACAGGTGAAACAGATCAGGGCGTGAGTTTAACAGACAACGCTGAGCCAATTGTGCGCCACCCTATGGGACTCCCAGTCACGGTCAGATGTGATTCAGCTTAGATTCAAACCAAGGACTGTAGTGAGGCCTCTTGCACTGAGATGCAGTGCCTTAGACCGCTGCGCCACTCGGGAGCCCCGAGGGGGGATAGTAGATTGACATAGGCTAGTGCTTTTGCTGTTCGTTAAGGCTACTCATCTTGTTGTCTGACGAAAAGTAGGCTAAATGTGGACATTTGTAATTTCTTCAATATGCCCATCTGAAGTTGATAAAAAAGACGCCCGCAGTTGCGACCCAGATGTGTCCGTCTTCATTAACTTGTAGCCTACTTCTTAGCTGAAATGCCAATGAGAAGGACCCGATCACATGACGGGCGTTGGCTATATCTGAGAGAGCCGTTTGAGTGGGAGGTGCTTCGGAGCACCGCAGCCTGGAGAAGGGAATTATAAATAGCCTATTATATTCAGCAAAAGGCATGAATTTTTTTAGGCGGCATTACGGCCACAAGGGGGATGCTGCCGGGAAAGTTGAAGGCCTGGTGAGAATATGATCAAGTTCTTGTCAAATTGTGAATGAGAGACCGATGAAGTGTGTGCAGCTTGTGACTTTTTCAAATCATTAGAGTCACATCATGCAGCCTTATAATGGATTAAACATCAAAACAAATGGCCCAATGTTTGTATCACACCTAAAGTTGCTTAAATAACTCTAAAATTATGCATATAGGAGGACCAGTTTCTTTGTTAACCGCTCAACACAAAATAGCCGCATGTGCGCCCTTCCTTTTAAATCGTTTGGAGAAAATGTCCTTCCTACTTTATTAAGCTGTGTTCAATTGTATTCTTCATACTACCAAAAAATTATGCCACGGAATTCTAAGCAAATCTTGTCTGCTAAATGAACTATTATAGCCCACGGCCATATGGCTGTCGTAGAGAGGGGACCAAAGCGCAGCGTGTTGATTGCTCATGATGAATATTTATATTATCTCAGAACACTACAGAAAAATAACAAAGAGAAAGCGCACAGTTCTGTCAGGTACAGAAAGCTAAACAGAAGACAACTACCCACAAACACAGGTGGGGGAAAAAAACCTACTTAAGTATGATCTCCAATTAGAGACAACGAGGACCAGCTGCCTCTAATTGGAGAACATCCCAAAAAACATCAACATAGAAATAGAAAACTAGAACCCACACATAGAAATACAAAACATAGAAAAACACAAAACACCCTCCTGTCACGCCCTGACCTATCCTACCATAGAAAATAACATCTTACTATGGTCAGGACGTGACAGCATAGCCATATCAGGGCCTAACACAAGGACAACTCGGAGTATGCTATTGTGTTCTTCTGAAATAGACTACATTTTTTTCATATCATGTTTCTTTAGACCTGTCTAAAATAAATGATGGATTTATTGTGATGTGTAGGCTATATTACATTATGTGTAGGCTAAATTAGACTTTTTTTTAAATGTAGATGTTCCAAATGTTTGCATCAGTGGTTGTAGGCTACGCGTGGAAGGCCCGAGTTGCTGAATGTGTTTATGCTAATTAACAGTCAACTACCGAGAGACTGGCAGTTATTAGCTTGACAATCACTGGCTGACAAAATTTCATGATGGCTAGTCGATGCTTTGTAATGTTTTGATAGCATTTAGCGACTTTTTTTCTGCAGCAAACGAGAGAGGAAGAAGCAGTGCAACAGAACTCACAGCAAAATTGCACACACAGGCAGGAGCCTGCAGTAGAGCCATTGTACTGCTGTGACATTGTCGAGGCTATAGCAAAACGCTATCTAGCGACAAATCTTAGGAGCCAATAGTATTTCTCACTGTAAAATCGTTGGCAACACTAAGACCACATGTACAGCGAGAGGTGCTGTGCTCTGCTGTTCTGGGAACAAGTGTTGCCAAAAAGAATTCAGTGAAAACTGCTATTGGCTGCTTGATTTGTCGCTAGATGATGTTTTGATGTATGTCCTCCACGGTGATGAACACTGCTGCAGGGTTGTGACTAGAGAGGGAGTACAGCTACAATGGAAGTTACTTTTTGTAGCAGGTTAGAAGGACATTGTACCTAAAAGTTTTCCTAACCATTATTTATGCCTCTTAACCTTCCACGTTAATTATCCTAATTGGTGCGTAAATTCTCCTACGAAAAAGTAACTTCCAGTCATAGTTGTACTCACATCCGAACTGCAGGAAGATAGCTATCTAGCCATCTACAGGACAGGTCAAGTTCATGACCACACCACCATGACTCGTTGAGATCATACCCACCAATAACAGTTAAAAGAAATATATATTCAGCATTGTATGAAACCAGACTTGTGGTGAGTGAGGTCACCTAAGAAGAGTTAAACTTGGGGTGAAATAACCAGAGATATTTCATCAAGGCCTGTGTACTTGGACAACTCAAGTATTGTAACAGACATGGAGAATTTTTCCGAATAAGTTTATGGCGTAAGTGCTTTTTGTAATTATCCAAAATTTGAAAGAAATGTTATTTTCAGCTCTCTTTCACTCAAACAGTGTGAAAACGCTGTGTGCTCCAAACAACTATTGGCTAGTTCTTCTGTCTGGTAAGAAAAGGGTGGGGCATCGGTTGAGCCTGCTGCAACGATTGGAATAGTACAAGCAATAGCATTGCTGTTGTCTGCTCTCATTCCCCAGACAACACACATGGCTCTGTTTCACTCACAGTCACTTGTGTCAGGGCATTAGTCTCCTCTTCTCCAAACATTGTGTTTGAATCATATTCCGTAGGTAGTCATTGTTCAATCTAGTTATTTTCTGTTGACTTTGGTGAGGCTATATAGTTGTTTATGTCTGTTTACTTGGCGTTGTTTAGCAGGCTTACTTTGTCGGTATAATTATTCAATTGCTGACTGATGTGATCCAAGCCCATGCTTGATTGCTATTATTTACTCTCGCATGTTTACTGAGTTACAGTTCATATAAGGAAATCAGTCAATTGAAGTAGATTCCTTAGGCCCTAATCTATGGATTTCACATGACTGGAAATATAGATATGCATCTGTTGGTAACAGATACCTTTAAGAAAAGGTAGGGGAGTGGATCAGAAAACCAGTCAGTATCTGGTGTGACCACCATTTGTCTCATGCAGCGCGACACATCTCCATCAGATAGAGTTGATTGATTGTTGTTGATTGTGGCCGTCCCACTCCTCTTCATTGGGGTGTGCGAAGTTGCTGGATATTGCCAGGTACGATAGTTACCAGAGTTGTAAAGTGGATCGGAGCCCCATAGGGGACCTCTGCTCCTAGTGGTGTACCCTGCTGCCTAGGCAGCGAACAGCCTGAGAGAAAATTATGCACACACCTGCAGCCAATAGGAGTACAGGTGTCCCTGCCCGAAAAATGATCTTCAGCGAGACTGGGGGTGGACCTTAAACTGGGCCTTAAGCCCTATAGGGCTCCGCTCCATTCATAGAACTGGAGTTATACTCCGGTAACTATTGTTCTACATCGTGGAGCTCCGCCCCATAGTGGGAGCGGTTTAAGGCAGAGCGAAACCTCCCAAAATGTACTCCCTGCCGAGCCTAACACTTCCCACTTTAGAAAAGGTCAGCTCAGCAATGGCTGCGACCAAATCCCACAGTACTGTAATATACTGTGAAAACAGACTGTTACAATGTACTGCGTCATCGGTCTAATCCGCCCACTCAGTCTAAAGGCAAAATCAATTACTAGTGGGCAGATAACAGAATATGAGTCATAACTGTACCACAGATATATGAACTCAACTCTATTGATATTAAGATTGGTCTAATAATACTGTAATACCAATTACAGAACTATGTCCCTAATCCCTCCTGACTACTGTGCCACTTAGCCAGGAGTCATGTCATGCAGTCCTTCTAATAAAGGAAAAAACCTGACCTGATGTAAACCCTGTCCATTAACCTTACTAGGGTATGTGGGACGCTAGCGGCGAAAGCATAGCATTAGATTATGTTAGGACGGCGCCAAAACAAGAAAAACCACACAGCCATTTTCCAAGCAAGGGGAGGCGTCACAAAAACCAGAAATACAGCTAAAATTAAGCACTAACCTTTGATGATCTTCATCATTTTACACAATACATCCATGTTTTGTTCGATAAAGTTCATATTTATATCCAAAAACCCCATTTTACATTGGCGTGTAATGTTCAGAAATGTTTTGCCTCCAAAAACTTCTGGTTAATGAGCACATCAATTTATAGACATACTCATCATAAACATTGATAAAATAAAAAACTGTTATTCAAAGAATTAAAGATAAACTTCTCCTTAACATTTTAAGGTATAAGGGGCAGTATTTTCATTTTCAGATGAAAAGCGTGCCCAGAGTAAACTGCCTAATTCTCGGGCCCAGAGTCAAATATTTGCATATTATTAGTAGATTTGGATAGAAAACACTCAAAGGTACATGAATATTTATAATGCTATTTATGATTTTAGATGACTCCAAAATGGCGGGTATCTGTATTGCTAGTTTGATTTTCTGAGCGCTGTACTCAGATTATTGCAAAGTGTGCTTTCCCCGTGAAGATTTTTTGAAATCTGTCACAGCAGTTGCATTAAGGAGATGTTTATCTATAATTCTTTGAATAACAGTTTAATATAATATTAACGTTTATGATGAGTATTTTTTATAAATTGTTGTGCTCATTGTTTTGGAGGCAAAATATTTTCTATACATCATGTGCCGATGTAAAATGTTTTTTTTGGATATAAATATGAACTTTATCGAACAAAACATACATGTATTGTGTAACATTGAGTCCTGGGAGTGTCATCTGATGAAGATCGTCAAAGGTTAGTAGTGCTCAATTTTAGCTGAATTTCTGGTTTTTGTGACGCCTCTCCTACTTGGAAAATGGCTGTGTGGTTTTTCTTGTTTAGGCTCTGTCCTAACATAATCTAATGCTATGCTTTCGCCGTAAAGCCTTTTTGAAATCGGATAATGTGGTTGGATTAAGGACAAGTGTATCTTTAAAATGGTGTAAAATAGTTGTATGTTTGAGAAATTTGAATTATGAGATTTTGTTGTTTTGAATTTGCCGCCCTGATATTTCAGTGGCTGTGTCCCGCAGGGACGCTAGCATCCCACGTAGCCCATAGAAGTTAATGCAACCGCTGTGTCAGATTTCAAAAAAGTTTTATGGCGAAAGCACACTTTGCAATAATCTGAGTACAGCGCTCAGACAACAACAACAAGCAATACAGATACCCGCCATTTTGGAGTCAACTAAAATCAGAAATAGCATTATAAATATTCACTTACCTTTAATGATCTTCATCAGAATGCAGTCCCAGGAATCCCAGGACCACAATAAATGTTTGTTTTGTTCGATAAAGTCCATAATATATGTCCAAATACCTCCTTTTTGTTCGCGCGTTCAGTCCACTACTCCAAATGCAGGAAGCGCGCGCAAAATGTCACGACGAAAGTCAAAAAAGTTATATTTACGTTCGTAGAAATATGTCAAACGATTTATAGCATCAAACTTTAGAATGTTTTTAAAATATTTAGATGCACTATTGTAAAGTGGTTGTTCCACTGGATATCATAAGGTGAATGCACCAATTTGTAAGTCGCTCTGGATAAGAGCGTCTGCTAAATGACTTAAATGTAAATGACAATGTAATGGAGTTATTGGATTTTCAACTGCTGGGTAAGGGCTACAAACCGTTTGTGGATAACTTCTACACAAGCCTTACCCTGTTTACAGACCTGAAGAAGTGGGATGTGTGGGCTTGTGGCACCATTCGCACCAACAGGGTGGGCTTTCCGAAGACAAAGGTGAATGCGCGCTGAGCGTGGTACCATGCGATCTTCCACCCTGTGAAGATGGCCTGCTCTTTGTTAAGTGGATGGATACCAGAGAGGTGGTGATGTGCACAACAATCCACAAATCCTTCAGTGGCGATCATGTAGTCAGGCGGGTGAAGAGCGCTAATGGGGCATGGACCACAAAGAATGTCCCCATTCCAGCTGCTGTGAAAAATTACAACAAGAGCATGGGAGGTGTGGACCTGTCAGATGCGCTGATAGGTTATTACAATGTTCTGCACAAGACGATGAAATGGTACAAGACATTCTACTACCATTTCATCGACATTGCTGTGGTGAATGCATTCAACCTACACAAGGAAATTGCTAAGAGCTGTGGAAAGACCCCCATCTCACAGCTAGCCTTCAGAGAGCTGCTCATCAGGGAGCTTGCTGGCTACAGCACCACTGCACCTGTTGCACCTGTCCCTTCTGCTCCTGCAACAAGTGTTCATCTGCCCAAATTTACTTCTGCAAGCATGGATGTGCCTCAGGGCCAAAAGGGCACAACATGGAGGCGCCGTTGTGTTCTATGCAAAATAAAGTCCCCCATCACCTGGACCACATGCTTGGTGACCCTTTGCTTTACAGCAGAAAGAGACTGCTATGGCACATGGCATCAGCAGCGCAATATTGTGTAGAGGACTGAGGGTCTTCCAAATATTGAAAGTGTGTAAATGGGGCCACAGTGTCTCCTGACCCCTCCTGTCTCAGCCTCCAGTATTTATGCTGCAGTAGTTTGTGTCGGGGGGCTAGGGTCAGTCTGTTACATCTGGAGTATTTCTCTTGTCTTATCCGGTGTCCTGTGTGAATTTAAATATGCTCTCTCTAATTCTCTCTTTCTTTCTCTCTCTCTCTCGGAGGACCTGAGCCCTAGGACCATGCCTCACGACTACCTGGCATGACGACTCCTTGTTGTCCCCAGTCCACCTGGCCGTGCTGCTCCTCCAGTTTCAACTGTTCTGCCTGCGGTGCTGTTATAATCTCCACCCCGGCACAGCCAGAAGAGGACTGGCCATCCCTCATAGCCTGGTTCTTCTCTAGGTTTCTTCCTAGGTTTTGGCCTTTCTAGGGAGTTTTTCCTAGCCACCGTGCTTCTACACCTGCATTGCTTGCTGTTTGGGGTTTAGGCTGGGTTTCTGTACAGCAATTTCAGATATCAGCTGATGTAAGAAGGGCTATATAAATAAATTTGATTTGTAAATAGTTACCCGTGTTTTTTTGTACATTTATATATTTCTTTTTTTTTCTTCTTTTTTTTCCAATTTTTTTTTGGGGTGTGTTAGAATACCATTTAGGTATTTTGTATATAGTTATTTGCTTCAAAATGTATAACTTCACGAATTTGGCCGCTTGGGTACATTTTGGTAACTTGTGTGGGACACCTGGGTGACTTCATCCTAAATTTGATGTACATTTACATTTAAGTCATTTAGCAGACGCTCTTATCCAGAGCGACTTACAAATTGGTGCATTCACCTATAATATGTAGCACACTCATTCCGGAAGTTATCATTCTGAAACTTTGCACAAGTACTGTTGCCCTCTTAGGAGCTCTGGCACCATTGGGGTGCCAGAGCAGCGAACAGTTTTGACTGGGCTGAGCGGGAACCGTGCTTCCTCAGAGGTAGGGGGGCCAGCAGGCCAGAGGTGGATGAACGCAGTGCCCTTGTTTGGGTGTAGGGCCTGATCAGAGCCTGAAGGTATGGAGGTGCCGTTCCCCTCACAGCTCCATAGGCAAGCACCATGGTCTTGTAGCGGATGCGAGCTTCAACTGGAAGCCAGTGGAGAGAGCGGAGGAGCGGGGTGACGTGAGAGAACTTGGGAAGGTTGAACACCAGACAGGCTGCGGCGTTCTGGATGAGTTTAATGGCACAGGCAGGGAACCCAGCCAACAGCGAGTTGCAGTAATCCAGACGGGAGATGACAAGTGCCTGGATTAGGACCTGCGTCGCTTCCTGTGTGAGGCAGGGTCGTACTCTGCGAATGTTGTAGAGCATGAACCTACAGGATCGGGTCACCGCCTTGATGTTAGTGGAGAACGACAGGGTGTTGTCCAGAATCACGCCAAGGTTCTTAGCACTCTGGGAGGAGGACACAAGGGAGTTGTCAACCGTGATGGCGAGATCATGGAACGGGCAGTCCTTCCCCGGGAGGAAGAGCAGCTCCGTCTTGCCGAGGTTCAGCTTGAGGTGGTGATCCGTCATCCACACTGATATGTCTGCCAGACATGCAGAGATGCGATTCGCCGCCTGGTTATCAGAAGGGGGAAAGGAGAAGATTAATTGTGTGTCGTCTGCATAGCAATGATAGGAGAGACCATGTGAGGATATGACAGAGCCAAGTGACTTGGTGTATAGCGAGAATAGGAGAGGGCCTAGAACAGAGCCCTGGGGGACACCAGTGGTGAGAGCGCGTGGTGCGGAGACAGATTCTCGCCACGCCACCTGGTAGGAGCGACCTGTCAGGTAGGACGCAATCCAAGCGTGGGCCGCGCCGGAGATGCCCAACTCGGAGAGGGTGGAGAGGAGGATCTGATGGTTATCTGACAGTATCAAAGGCAGCAGATAGGTCTAGAAGGATGAGAGCAGAGGAGAGAGAGTTAGCTTTAGCAGTGCGGAGAGCCTCCGTGACACAGAGAAGAGCAGTCTCAGTTGAATGACCAGTCTTGAAACCTGACTGATTAGGATCAAGAAGGTCATTCTGAGAGAGATAGCAGGAGAGCTGGCCAAGGACGGCACGTTCAAGAGTTTTGGAGAGAAAAGAAAGAAGGGATACTGGTCTGTAGTTGTTGACATGGGAGGGATCGAGTGTAGGTTTTTTCAGAAGGGGTGCAACTCTCGCTCTCTTGAAGACGGAAGAGACGTAGCCAGCGGTCAAGGATGAGTTGATGAGCGAGGTGAGGTAGGGGAGAAGGTCTCCGGAAATGGTCTGGAGAAGAGAGGAGGGGATAGGGTCAAGTAGGCAGGTTGTTGGGCGGCCGGCCGTCACAAGACGCGAGATTTCATCTGGAGAGAGAGGGGAGAAAGAGGTCAAAGCACAGGGTAGGGCAGTGTGAGCAGGACCAGCGGTGTCGTTTGACTTAGCAAACGAGGATCGGATATCGTCAACCTTCTTTTCAAAATGGTTAACGAAGTCATCCGCAGAGAGGGAGGAGGGGGGGAGGAGGATTCAGGAGGGAGGAGAAGGTAGCAAAGAGCTTCCTAGGGTTAGAGGCAGATGCTTGGAATTTAGAGTGGTAGAAAGTGGCTTTAGCAGCAGAGACAGAAGAGGAGAATGTAGAGAGGAGGGAGTGAAAGGATGCCAGGTCCGCAGGGAGGCGAGTTTTCCTCCAATTTCCGCTCGGCTGCCCGGAGCCCTGTTCTGTGAGCTCGCAGTGAGTCGTCGAGCCACGGAGCAGGAGGGGAGGACCGAGCCGGCCTGGAGGATAGGGGACAGAGAAAATCAAAGGATGCAGAAAGGGAGGAGAGGAGGGTTGAGGAGGCAGAATCAGGAGATAGGTTGGAGAAGGTTTGAGCAGAGGGAAGAGATGATAGGATGGAAGAGGAGAGAGTAGCGGGAGAGAGAGAGCGAAGGTTGGGACGGTGCAATACCATCCGAGTAGGGGCAGAGTGAGAAGTGTTGGATGAGAGCGAGAGGGAAAAGGATACAAGGTAGTGGTCGGAGATTTGGAGGGGAGTTGCAATGAGATTAGTGGAAGAACAGCATCTAGTAAAGATGAGGTCAAGCGTATTGCCTGCCTTGTGAGTAGGGGGGGAAGGTGAGAGGGTGAGGTCAAAAGAGGAGAGTGGAAAGAAGGAGCCAGAGAGGAATGAGTCAAAGGTAGATGTGGGGAGGTTAAAGTCACCCAGAACTGTGAGATGTGAGCCATCCTCAGGAAAGGAACTTATCAAGGCGTCAAGCTCATTGATGAACTCTCCAAGGGAACCTGGAGGGCGATAAATGATAAGGATGTTAAGCTTGAAAGGGCTGGTA
Source organism: Salmo trutta (assembly GCF_901001165.1). Taxonomy (NCBI): domain Eukaryota; kingdom Metazoa; phylum Chordata; class Actinopteri; order Salmoniformes; family Salmonidae; genus Salmo; species Salmo trutta. The sequence continues at coordinate 88,452,083 of NC_042968.1, read as the reverse complement.
ACTGTGACAGCATGGAATTCAAATGAGGATATAGACAGATGGGTCAGGGGAGAAAGAGAGAATGTCCACTTGGGAGAGATGAGGATTCCAGTGCCACCACCCCGCTGGCTCGATGCACTAGGGGTATGCGAGAATACGTGGGCAGATGAGGAGAGAGCAGTAGGAGTAGCAGTGTTATCTGTGGTAATCCATGTTTCCGTCAGCGCCAGGAAGTCTAGGGACTGGAGGGTAGCATAGGCTGAGATGAACTCAGCCTTGTTGGCCGCAGACCGGCAGTTCCAGAGGCTGCCGGAGACCTGGAACTCCACGTGGGTCGTGCGCGCTGGGACCACCAGGTTAGAGTGGCAGCGGCCACGCGGTGTGAAGCGTTTTTATGGCCTGTGCAGAGGGGCGAGAACAGGGATAGACAGACACATAGTTGACAAGCTACAGAAGTGTTGTTTCTTTTATTATTGTCTCTTGTGTCTTTAGAGAACTGTTTCACTTTGATATCCTTTTTCTTCTGTCCTGATTTTCTCTTTCTGTTAAGTAGATATTCTTTGTTATTCTTCGTTAGCTAGCTAGCTTCTTCCAAAAGAGTCCCTAGCAACTGCTTAGCAACTGGTAAACAATTCAGCTAGCTAAGATAACTACAATTTTATGAAAAATAGTAACTTTTTTCAAAAGCCTATCTTCTTTGTTTGTTGCTTGTTTTTTCTCCTATTCAGTCTTGCAGTTTTCTTTTGATTTTTTCCGATGTACTTCACTCTAAAAACCATGTAAATTTCAACATTTGTAGGAGCTCATTTTTCAGCTGCTGCTGCTCAAATTGGAATTCCGTCCCAAAAAGATTTGATCTCCGTGTGTCGTAGCTAAGTCCCTAATTACAAGTGTAGGCACACACAGAATCAGCCAAAACAAACAGCTTGTAACTCCACTTGGTCGGTTTGTTTCTCATGTATTGTTTGAGGCTGATTCTGGCCTTTGAGGCTACCATCCTCTCATCTATGGAGAGGTTCTGTGCAGGCTGAAAGTAGGTCTTGCAGGCGGTAGAGAGGTTTGATTTTGCAGAGTCTATCAAATGTTGCTGTGCCTTTCTTGTCATTCTCTTCATCATCTTTTGGGTCACTGATATGAAGTGCTCGTTTGAGAACCAGGAACCTCTTGCATGAGATGACAGTCACGGGGAAAGGTAGTTGGTAGAGAGACGTTTTCCAGTAGTCCCTCAGGGTTTTCAGCTTCACCAGCCCCATGTAGATGACCAGTGAAAGGTAGCAGAACAAGTCTGACATGCAAATGGATTTCCATGCTACTTTTTTGCCTGCTTGCTTCTTCGCCCCATACTTATTCGTGTTAGACACGAGCGAATCTACAACTGATTGGGAGAAAAACAACTGAAAAAGCTGAAGGGGGCTGTAACCTGCAGTCATGTTCAGCTGGGGTCCTGGCTTCCTTTTCGGCCTAAATTTTGGTTGAGGTGGCTCCACGTCAGCTTCTAGGACAGTGTGCCAACCCCCGTCTGTCCCTTTGTTTGCGGGTTGCACACTTCCCCTCCGCTGCTTCTTTGTCAGTGCCTTTACACCTCTAGATGGCCCAGGAGGTGTGGAGCCAGAGACAGCAGGGGTCCGGCTGGATGGACCAGCTTCAGTGGGGGATGGACACCTTGACATTGGGGGCTCCCAATCGGAGTCAGTGGCACTGTGAAAGAAAAAAGTTCAGTTAGAATAGTGTCACATATGAGCCCTGTATCAACAGGTATAATAAACAGATATATATAGAGTACAGGGAACATAGTCACTAGGTTGAAGTGCTGTTCCATTTCACTCTGGCCATTGTTGTGGGCCTGCCCTCCCCTCAACAGCCTCAAATAGGCTATTTCATGTGGGGGTGGGGTGGAGCGGCAGACACAGGGCATGCTCCCTCTAATCCACAATATGTTGATTGAGTGGAGGAAGCATGGTCGCTGTGTTGAGATGTGTGGGTTTGCTGTTACATTCTACTCCATTCCATTTATTTTATATATATATATATTTTTATTTTATATACATATATTTATTTTATATATATATATACACACACACACACATAGTCTATGGGTCATACGCATACATACAAACATACCCCCACCCACAATGTATAGTCAATGAGTACTTTACACATTTCATTACATTTTTATATATTGCAAATAAAATGTTAAAAATCACGAATAATATTTGATATTATTAATTTCAAACAACGGCATTAGCATGAGAAGAAATTACCAGTCCAAAGCGATGTCCTCTCCGTGCAGAAAATAATCTTCCATCTGGGAGTCATAGCTATGCTCGCTAACTGAATCTTCATCCAGGAGCAACTCTGTCTCACTTTCCTATCAATTTCTTCAATAATTTGGTGTACATCTGTATATCTAGACTTGGATTTTGCTTTCCCTGACTTAGTCGCCATAATGTTTGATATAAAAAGTAGCTGAAGATGCGCTTCACCGAAATACTGCTGTGCGTAACAAGCGTGGCTCCTTCCACTATGAATGTTCAATGGCGAAAGACCTTCTTTACGCCCGAGTTTACTACATGGGATGGTCTTCCAACACACAAACATCACATATTGCAGTTTACCTCAGCTCATTGGCAATCTACCAAGCTAGATTTCAAGACGATCAGTGGCTATTGGGTTACAATACAGTCAATCAACGAAACGCTCATATAATTGGTGCACAATGAGGTCATTACTTGTTGTCTTCAAATCGGTTTCTTTCGGTCAATACGTTCCGCAAAAAGAACCATCAAGTTTGGTTGTGTTACAAACAACCAGTTGATTGACTTGAATCCTAACATGACTGGATAAACGCACGTTTAGTGTGTGTATTTACATCGAATGCTTCATCGAAAGTTAAATGAGACGGAATTCACGACACAAGCGGTTCACAAAATGTTTCGTGTTAGGCTATAAAAATTGATTTTATGAAACAAAATACCATTCATTGTGTAACAGTGAGCCTTGGGATTGCAAACAGAGGAAGATCTTCAAAGGTAAATTATTTATTTTATTGCAATTTGTGATTTTGTTAGGCGTGTGCTGGTTGAAATAGTATTTTGTTATGGGGCTCTCTCCTCAGATAATCGCATCGTATGCTTTCACAGTAAATCCTTTTAAAAATCTTTCAACGCAGTTAGATTACCAAGATTCTAGGCTTTTGAACAATGTGAGACACTTGTATTTTCATGAACGTTTAATATGACTATTTATGTAGAGCTCTGCCATTTCACCGGATGTTGTCGAATTTGATCCCGCTTACGGGATCGGCGCTGCAAGAAGTTAACCTGTTGGCTAGGGGGCAGTATTTGCACGGCCGGATAAAAAACGTACCCGATTTAATCTGGTTACTACTCCTGCCCAGTAACTAGAATATGCATATAATTGTTTGATTTGGATAGAAAACACCCTAAAATTTCTAAAACTGTATGAATGGTGTCTGTGAGTATAACAGAACTCATTTGGCAGGCCAAAACCTGAGAGGATTCCAAACAGGAAGCGCTCTCTCTGACCATTTCATGGCCTTCTTGATCATCTCTAACCAAAACAGGGGATCTCTGGCATGACGTGACATTTTCTAACGCTCCCATAGGCTCTCAGAAGGCGCCAGAAAGCTGAATCGTGGCTTTGCAGGCCCTGGCTGAAAAACATTAGCGCATTTTGTAAGTGGTCGATCAGAGGACAATGAGACTGGGGCGCGCGTGCCCGAGCTGACACCATGTCTACTTTCTCTTTGAACGAAAACAACCACTCCCGGTCGGAATATTATCGCTTTTTTATGAGAAAAATGGCATAAAAATTGATTTTAAACAGCGGTTGACATGCTTCGAAGTACGGTAATGGAATATTTAGAATTCTTTTGTCAAGAAACGCGTCGGGCGCGTTTCCCTTTGGATAGTGTCTTGAACGCACCCTTCGGATAGTGTCCGAAGTAGTGTACCCTTCGGATAGTGTCTTGAACGCACAAACAAAACGCAGCTATTTGGATATAACTATGGATTATTTGGGACCAAACCAACATTTGTTATTGAAGTAGAAGTCCTGGGAGTGCATTCTGACGAAGAACAGCAAAGGTAATAACATTTTTCTTATAGTAAATCTGACTTTGGTGAGGGCTAAACTTGGTGGGTGTCTAAATAGCTAGCCTGTGATGCCGGGCTATCTACTTAGAATATTGCAAAATGTGCTTTCACCGAAAAGCTATTTTAAAATTGGACATAGCGAGTGCATATAGGAGTTCTGTATCTATAATTCTTAAAATAATTATGTTTTTTGTGAACGTTTATCGTGAGTAATTTAGTAAATTCACCGGAAGTGTTCGGTGGGAATGCTAGTCACATGCTAATGTAAAAAGCTGGTTTTTGATATAAATATGAACTTGATTGAACAAAACATGCATGTATTGTATAACATAATGTCTTAGGTGTGTCATCTGATGAAGATCATCAAAGGTTAGTGCTGCATTTAGCTGTGGTTTGGGTTTATGTGACATTATATGCTAGCTTGAAAAATGGGTGTCTGATTATTTCTGGCTGGGTACTCTGCTGACATAATCTAATGTTTTGCTTTCGTTGTAAAGCCTTTTTGAAATCGGACAGTGTGGTTAGATTAACGAGAGTCTTGTCTTTAAAATGGTGTAAAATAGTCATATGTTTGAGAAATTGAAGTAATAGCATTTCTAAGGTATTTGAATATCGCGCCACGGGATTACACTGGCTGTTGAGTAGGTGGCAAGCGTCCCACCTAGCCCATAGAGGTTAAGAGCTCATGCAGGTCACAGACTGTTGAGCTATGGGCATTTCCCCCCCTCCTCTGGAAGGGAGAGAGGAGACTTCATCGCTTGTGCCCGGTTCGCACCTTGGCGTGCTATGTGCAGCGCACGGCGATGATTAGGTCATCGCCTCAATTGTTTGTGTCACGGTGCTAGTGCACTGGGTAGACCACTCTCAAAACAGCGGCTGTCTCATTGGCTTTGCGAAGGCATTGAGACGACTTATGAGGCAGCCAATGTCTCAAGGCGTAAGAGCCCAGTCCACTCGTGTAATAGCGGTGTCTAGGGCCATTTTCAGAGGAATTGGGGTAGAGGATATTTGTGCAGAGGTGTCGTGGTCGTCACCGTCTCCTTTTATCCGATTCTACCTGTTAGACATGTCGTCTAACTCTCTAGCTCGTTCAGAACTTGAATTAATTAAGAAAGGTTGCAGGACTAATGGGCTGTGTTCCCATCAGGTCCGCTATTTTTGACAGCGAGGGGAAAAGACACGTGTAACATGACCTTTGTTTGACACTGTCAACACAACAGGGAATGTCTAGACTGCCACCGGTGTGTCATTGTGCTGGGAAATAGTACTGTAACCAAGTGTTACTAGACTATTAGACCGGTCACTGAAGTTGATGGAATATTGAGGTATCATCTATCTGCTGAGGCAGAAATCATTGGCTCTGCCTATGGATTGAGTGTGGTGGGTTACAGTGTGAAAGCAGTGAGCATGTCTCTTTAATTGGTTCAGCCTGTACTCAGTTTTGGCTAATGTGAAGGCTATAATTAAGGTGGGAAAACACAGGATTAACTTCACTAGGGTAGCGGGCAGCATTTGGAATTTTGGATGAAAAGCGTGCCCAAATTAAACTGCCTGCTACTCGGGCCCAGAAGGTAGGATATGCATATCATTAGTAGATTTGGATAGAAAACACTCTGAAGTTTCTAAAACTGTTTGAATGATGTCTGTGAGTATAACAGAACTCATATGGCAGGCAAAAACCTGAGAAAAACCCAACCAGGAAGTGTGGAAATCTGAGGTTTGTAGTTTTTCAAGTGATTGCCTATACAGTATACAGTGACTTAGGGTTCATTTTGCACTTCCTAAGGCTTCCACTAGATGTCAACAGTCTTTAGAACGTTGTTTCATGCTTCTACTGTTAATGGGGAGAGAATAAGAGGTCCTGGTGTCAGATGACTGAGAGAATGACATGAGTTCAGTGGCGCGCGCTCCCGTGAGAGTTAGCTGTATTCCTTTTCATTTTTGAAGACACTGGAATCGTCCGGTTGGAATATTTTTGAAGATTTATGTTAATAATAACCTTTGGCATAAATGCCAGGTTAGGAAGTAACACCACTCTGCTCAAGTCTCCATTTATGGCAAGGCAGTTGGGTCTCGTCGAAAGAGCACACAAATCACTGACACGCTTGGCTGTAGTCAAGGCAAGCAACAGTGCCGTCTTCAGAGACAACATCTTGATGGGAATTTGATTCAATGGCTCGAACGGTGTCTCACAGAGCGCCTCGAGTCCCAAAGTTAAATCCCACTGGGGCAGTGTGGCTCTAGCCACTGGCCTAAGCCGCCACGTTCCCAATAGAAACCGTTTCACTGAAGGGTGACTGAAGACAGTGTCTCTGCCAAACCCCTCATGACAAGCTGAAATCGCTGCCGCGAACACCTTAATGGTGGCGGGTGAGCACTGCTTGTCAAACATGAACTGTAGGAAAGAGAGCACACTCTCAACCTGACAGCACACGGGGTCCACATTCTCTCTAACGCACCATTGTGAAAACAAGTTCCGTCTGCTGGCATATGTCCTGTATGTGGAACTGGCACGTGAGCCCTGTATGGGTCTGATTACCGAATCAGATAACCCACGGCGCTCGACCCTGTCCCTCTCAGGAACCAGACATTCAGTGCTCTATCATGCCTGCCTCCTGAGAGACCGAGCCCTGTCGATGTGGGAATTGGCCATGATGGCGCAATCAACATTTGAATCATCTCCGTGTACGACGGAGCCCCTTGGCGATTGGGGGCTATCAATATGATTTACAGCCCTCCTATTCTCACGCAGGCTAGCAGTGGGAGAATGCAGGACAGCGGTGGAAATGCGTACAGGAGAACATCTGGCCACTGGTGGGCCAAAGCATCTATCCCTAGTGGCGGTTCGTCCTGGGCTCGTAGAGAAAACCATAGGAGACACTGCAAGGTCACACGCGACCTCTCCAGAACTGTTCCCATATTTGGAGAACAACATTGGGGTGCAGTCGCCACTCGTCGTCTCGGGGACCCCCTCGAGACATGAGGTCTGCTCCGATGTTCTAACAGCCTGGAATGTGTGCTGCTGTCAACGAGTGAAGGTGCTTGTGAGCCCACAGCCACAATTCCTCCGCCAACCGGGGGAGTGTAGGAGATCTGACTCCCCTATGGCGATTTATATAGGCTACTGCAGTTCTGTTGTCTGACCAGACCAGCACTTTGTGTCCCTGTAGGGTAGACCTGAAGTGGGTCAGAACCAGTAGAACCATCTCCAATTCCAGGAGGTTGATGTGATGTCCCGATTGGGACCACACACCTCTGACTGCCCGTGCCTGACATGTCCCTCCCCATCCAGTCAGACAAGCATCTGTGTACACTGGATTGCAGGATGACACTGCCTATTGGGACCACTTGCGTCATTACGCACGGTTCTCTCCAATAGTTCAGGTCCGCTCTGAGCGAAAGGGGAACTGTCAACAACCGACGACGGTGCCTCACTGGGTTCAGTCATAGTTGGGCAACCCATCGCTGTGTTTTGCACATGTGCAAAAGTCCCAGCGGAACCACGGAGTGGGCAGACGACATGAGACCCAAAAGTGTCATGACAGAATGCGCCGTCACCTCGTGATTCGGATAAAACCTTAGGGCTAGCAACAAGGCAGCCCATTGAGGATCTGCATTCATGGTCACAGTATCTAGCTGTAATCCCAGACAGACAATCTGCTGACTGGGCCAAGGCGCTCTCTTTTTCCAATTTGCAGCAACCCCCCCCCCCAGAACCCCAGACACGTGGGGTGAGTCAGTGTTGTGTGTGTGATCGCCAGCTCTGCTGACGGTGCCAAAACCAGTAGGTCGTCTAGGTTGGCTAATAGCGTTATCCCTTGATGGCGCAATGGTTCCAATGCCGCCTCCACATATTTGGAAAATGTGCGAGGTGCCAGGGCTTACCAGAATGGCATACTCGTACGTCACCCCTTGAAAGGTGAAACACAGAAACTTCCTGTGACGCGAAAGTACCAGCATATGCGTCCTTTAGGTCTATGCTTACACAAAAGTCTCTGTTGCGAATACATCACAGTAGACTTTGTCGTGAGCATTGGAAAGGGCCATTTGGAAATAGGGTGAATATAGCCCGCTGTTCCTTTACTCTTGGGGAACTACTGTGACCGCCTCTTTCGCCAAAAGTTCCGTAATCCCTTTCACAAGAGCGGTTACTTTCTCTGGCGTCTTCATCACCGTCTCCACCACACCCAAAAACGGGGGGGTTCGATGGAATTGAATGGCATAATCCTTCTCCAGCGTCCGACTTTCGCCAGGAGAGGGTGCAGCTTTGCTGCCACTCCCAATAGTGCTCTGAGAGCGGGAGAGCGCTGTGGTACAGATAGTAGAAAGGACCTGTTTTCCTCTATGGCCCAAGCCGCTGCTGTCTCCCAACACTGAAATGGTGGGACAGCTTAGGGTGGGCCCCCTTCGAAAGGGGGAGGGAATACTAGCGCATTCTGTGAGAATAGGGGGCGCTGACACTTCGGTTATACATGTAACCTGGTGGGTCCAGCCCTCCGTGAACACAGCACAGGTCTGAGCGGCAGGTATCCTAGTGAGCGGCAGGTAGCCTAGTGTTGGACTAGTAACTGGAAGGTTGCAAGATCAAATCCCCGAGCTGACAAGGTAAAAATCTGTTGTTCTTAACTTACTTGCCTAGTTAAATAAAGGTAAAATAAATAAAACACTAACTGAGGTGTTTTCCTGACAGCTGTCTCCCAACAGCAATTGTGTCATTGGCCCACTATGGGGCTGTGTATGGAGGCTGCTCTTAAAACCCTTATCTACTTCACTCCTAAGAGTGTGTAGGGTTTTTATGAGGTATCGCTTGACTGCTCATTACGAGCGTCCGTCTTGCTTTCCTCATGTCATTCCTACTCACAACGTCCTTCTGTGTGTGCTCAGCTACGCACTGGGCTGTGCTGCACACAGAGTGGTGAGAGGGAATCTGAGTGGTCTCAGTTTTGTTATGGAAAAGAGTGACAAAGTCAGATGGAACACATTCTTTATTAACCACAGACACAATGACTCCTCCATCCCTTTACAGGGGTGGGGGATTTACAGTGGGCGCCCTCACACTAAGTGCTGCGCTCTCTCCCGTCCTCTCTCCCTCCTCCCGTCATGGCCGTCATCTCTTCTGACCGCCTCTCGACTGCCAGGGTGACGAAATGAAAGTCTCTCTCATCAGTTTCACCGCCGCCTTCTCTGGTGCTGGCGGAGGGGCTGGGCCCGCTCTCGGCACGCCAGGTGCAGCTGCTCGACGGTGGAGCGAGGGGGTTCCTTTGCAGCTGTTCTAGACCCTCCTGCCAATGGCAGGTATCTAGACAGCATATCTCTCTCCTCATGCTTTCCAAAATTAGCCGTCACATCTTTGACAGCCAGAGGTGTGTCGTTCCAGTACAACCAAAGTGGCCATGAACGTCCCCGCACATTTAAAAAAAAAAATTATCAAATCATTTTCATTTCACATTCAAATACAATTACAAATGCAGTGCATTACGTTGTACATAACATGGATTTATAAAAACAGTATCAAAAAGTACCGTAACCATATAAAAATAACAAAACTCCTCAAAAAAGTGCTGTTCTGCGGAACCTAACCAGTATTATAGGCCTACATTCAAGATTAGCATGCCTCTAACAAACTCCAAAAAGAATACAAACAATTCTATAAATAAAAACATACACATATTCCAAAGTGAACTCTGTATAAACCTCAGTGTATATCAAATATGTACAAAGGCTTAGTCTATATTTCAATTTTACTTACGAAATACAATTATATATAGGCAATAGAAACCGTTTACAATGAAGGGTATATCCCTTTCCATCTCTGTTTGACTGATATGATGCCCCACTTATCTATTTCGAAATGTATTCTTTTCCAAATGTCTTGTTTTATAAATTGAACCAATCCCATTGGTGACCACTTGAGGGTGTCATTGACCGCACCACATCTGGCCTCCCAAAGTTTGGTCTTCGATAAGGGACACCAGAGTCACTAATTGTAATAATTGTACCTTTTCCACATTTTTTTTGTTCAAATTTGGTTACCCCTTCTTAATCAAAGTTTTTTAAATTCTCAAAAAATTGTTTTATTTTTTTCCAAACTAATTGGGCAAAGGAACATTCCCACAAAACATGGGGAATTGTTTCAATTGCGAAACAATTGTTTGTCCCTGGGTAAAATGTATTCCGGGTCAAATTATGATCATGTAGTGTTGAACGTACTGGAAAACGTCTATGTAAAAACAAGCCAATTAAAATCATTCAGACTGTTGTCTAAACCCTTTAATTGTGTCCGTAGCCAGGTGGAAGGCGATATTGGTAATCGGTCTCTAGGACGACAATTTTCTATCAATTTCACGTATAGCATTCTGTGGTTGATTACATTTTCTTTTACTTTGCATACAGGGGTTTTCCTTGCCCATTCAACTATTTTCTTAAAATGTATTGGGATAATTTCAGCTTTTGGCTTACAATTATCCCACTTCACCTTGAACCTTAACAGTACAGACAGCCAGAATTTGATAAAAATTTGACATTTATGTATAGACGTTGACAAAACATACAGCCGGTGTGAGATAGAGGATGGCGCCGGAATTTTTGACGCCTCTATCTCCTCTCCCGACAGCTCAATCCTACCCGTGGTGAGACGGGATAGAGAGGCTGCCAAGAGGGCAATATTGTTAGCTGCTGCTACAACTTGTACACCTAGAACAAAGGACTTCTCAGCCAGCTGTGCTGTGAGCTGGTCCTTAGTCGTCGGTAGTGTGGGTTTCTTGGACGACGGCCAAGAGCTCGTACCTGGGACAAGGTACGCAGCTAGTGCATCCTCGAGCCTAGGGATCTCTTGAGGTCATTTTCCATCTACTTTGGTGGATGGGATGTACGCCTTCGAGTGAGGGCATGGTTGGTGCCGAAGGCACAGCCGCCCGTCTTGGTCTGGAGTGGGGGCCGCCCACCATTATATCCACTTCTGCAACGGAGGGAATGGGGGGCAGTGTAATCTCCAGCCGGCTCGCAGCCTGCTCAATGAGCCCTGTAAAATCTGAGCGCAGAGGCCGTTGCGTAAGAGGGGGCTGCTGAAATTTCAGAGCCCATCTTGTCCTCGCATAAGGATGTGAAATTCCCCTCACTCTCCCTAGGGAGGAGGTCATTTCAGCCTCGGTTGGTAGACTGGATTTTTCCAGAGAAAAACCCAGACACTTCCCAACATCATCGTCATCTCCAGAGGCACCGTCGTCAAATGACGCCTCAGAGTCTGAGGCTAACATAGATATGGCGTCCTCTAGAGGGGTATCCTTTCTAAAAAATGCCCACCGCTGCTTCCTCTCCTTTAAGAAAGGAGTATGCAGCTAGGGCATTCCGGAGGATCCGTGAGGCCGCCCCTAGCGTGCTTTGAACCTAAGCACACCATAGAGGAGCAGCGACGCTGAGTTCTTAAAAGAGCTTTTGGAGGTGGAAAGGCTTGCTCATTGAAGGACAGCGTTGAGAACAGGATTTGACGACGGGTTTGTCCTGAGATTTCTTCTCTTCTAGGCTTCTTCAGTCTTGTCGCTGAAGATAATGGGAGGCTGATTGAGGAGGAGCGTCCCCTTATATAGGGACACCTGTACTCTTATTGGCTGCAGGTGTATGAATCGTTTTCTCTCAGGCTGTTCGCTGCCTAGGTAGCGGCATAAACCGCTAGGAGCAGATCCACAATATAGAACTGGGATCAGGCTGTTGATTGTGCCCTGTGAAATGTTGTCCCAATCCTCTTCAATGGCTGTGCGAAGTTGCTGGATGTTGGCGGGAACTGGAATACGCTGTCGTACACGTCGATCCAGAGCATCCCAAACATACTCAATGGGTGACATGTGTTACGAACCGGCTCAGAGTTCGCAACAAAAGGGAGACAACGTGGAGACAAGGGGTAACAAAAATATATATTTATTAAATAAAGTAACTAAGTAATTAACAGTGGTATGTGTAATCAGTAATCAGTAGTGTAAGTGAGTGTTTTGCATACTTGAATGTAATAATGCAGGGTGTTGAAAGGTGCCAAAGCAAATAACCAAAAAAGCCACAAAACTACACAACCAAAATCAACAAGGCGTCTGTGTGGAGAGAGTCCCCCAAATGACTGTGGAAGAGGTGCCTTTATACTGGGACACACCCGAGCCCAGGTGCTTCCCATTTAGCTGACGACCCTTCCAACTCCGCCCACCGGCATCCTAATAAAGAAACAAGAACAAAGAAAGAGAATACGGCAGACAGAGTGGGAGGGTCGTCACACATGTCTGGTGAGTATGCAGGCCATGGAAGAACTGGGACTGCACTCCAAACACGTAAAAGACACACCCTTGGCCCTCAAATGAAGTGGACACTTCTGATGACGTATGATGAGTTGACACTTGTAGGGCGAGGGAGGAATGAAAGAATACTAAATGGACCGCCCTTGCCCGGAAATTCGTCACTCGTTCGTTCCACGGTTGTGTTTTCAGTCATCATGGAATCACCAGAAGCTGTTTGCTTTATATGCACTACAGTCAATTATAATTGTCAAGGGTGTGCGTACTGGTAGCGAAGTCAGGTGCAGGAAAGCAGAGGGTTGTGAACAGGCGCACACTTTATTGAGGCAGGATAAACCAACAGACGGACTGCGTCAAAACCTCCAGCCAATTGGCAAAAGTGCAAAACATGGAGCGGCGATGGCTAGAAAGCCGGTGACGTCCACCGCCGAACGCCGTCTGAACAAGGAGAGGAGCCGACTTCGGCGGAAGTCGTGGCAAACAGTCACAACATGTATGTTTAACAAATAAACATACCTTGTGAACAACATGGAATATAAGAACACCAGTCTGACGCATCACAAAATAACACGTAACACAAACAATATCACACAAAGACATGGGGGGAACAGATGAATAAATACATGCAGTGTGATTGGGGAATGTAAACCAGGTGTGCAGGGAACAAGACAAAACAAATGGATCAATGAAACATGGAGCAGCGATGGCTAGAAAGCCGGTGACGTTGACCGCCGAACGCCGTCTGAACAAGGAGAGGAGCCGACTTCGGCGGAAGTCGTGACAATAATTGCATTTTGTATCTTGGCCAGAAGACAATGCATTCGCAGACATCAAATGCTAGCCATCCAACCATATCAAGTAAATCAAAAACAATAATGTATAAATGTGTTGTCAGGGAAAGTTGTATGCGCTAGATAACATTAGCAATGCTAGCACCCTCTATTTTAACTGCACTGTTTACGCTACAAAAGTAAAATTTGCTTCAAAAACTATTTGTTCATATGAAGAGTGCTGTGCTTCAAACCTGTTTACAGTAGATACTCATGTTGGCAGTGATTTCCTGTTTGTCCAGAGAAGCCATGAACATGAGTCACCTTGACGTCCACAAACAACATGGCTGGGGTTGTCACCTTGAGGTTCTCAATATGAGCTATTGGTTGGCACACGGGCTCTCATACAGTGCTGTCTCCTGTGCCTTCAAAGTGTCAAAGACCTCTGTTCTCCATGCAGTGCAGGTCACAGAGAAGTTGCATGACATCCGTCATAGCTGCATTTTGTTGCTCAAACATTTACATTTTAGTCATTTAGCAGACGCTCTTATCCAGAGCAACTTTCAGTAGTGAATGCATACATTTCAATTCATTTCATAATTTTTTTTTTTCTGTACTGGCCCCCCGTGGGAATCAAACCCACAACTCTGGCGTTACAAACACCATTGCAAACACCATGCTCTACCAACTGAGCCACAGGGACTGAGCCGCTCCTCAAACCAGAGCTTTGCTACGCTATCAAGGAGCCAGGCATTCATCAAGTGTGTGGGAAGAATCGATGGATGTGAAGTGCGCATTAAGGCATCCACAGGCCCAGATGCACAGGATTATGTCAACAGGAAGCTGTTTTCCTCCATTCAACTTCAAGCTATCTGTTACAGCAAGGGGAGCTTCATTGACATTTTCATGGGCTAAGAACAGCCATGTGTATGCTGAGAAAAGCCTGCAGAATACTTCATCTTGGGCGATGGAGGCTATCCCTGCATCGTACAGCCCATCACTATAATGACCCCATTCCAGTAGCCTGTGCATGGTGTGGTCCAGAAACACTACAAAAAGCAGCACTCAAAGGCAAGTTGCATCATCGAGAGGACCTTTGGGATGTTGAAGACGCGTTGGAGGAGCATCTTCTTCAAGGCCTTGGATGTTTAACACACGTTTGTGCCGAGAGTCATCTGTGCTTGTGCTGTTTTTCACAACTTCTGCATGGGGGTTGGGGAACCAGACCCAGAGATGCAAATAGACATTGTAGACGCCGGACGAGTATTAAGGAAGGGCCCAAATGAAGCAAACGGGGCTGCAGGAACAACTTGGAAGCATGTATTTCAGCACCTGTCCCAAGTTCTTCCCTTTTTGGCTGACCACAACTACAATCAAGCTGTGTAAATCACCCTCTTGGTCTCATTCACTTTGAGTTGTTATTTCCAGCAGTAGTTTGCATTTAAAGTATTGGTGTCCAATCTTATCCGCAAAGGGCCAGAATGGGTCCATGCTTTAATTCCAACCAGTCAGGCTGTAACTTACTGGTTGAAATAAAAGCGCAGACCCACACTGGCCTATCGCTGATAAGACTGGACAGCATTGCTTCAAAGTTCTTATTACCCGTTTCATGTTTTTGTCCATTTTGTGTCGACCAAGGTTGGGGTGTGTAATTTAACATGTTTAAACAATTAGTGGTCATTATCAATTTGTCTTGTTATTCTTTAACCTGTTTTCATTGAGTGGTGTCCAGTCTTATCCACAAAGGGTCAGTGTGGGTCCAAGCTTTCATTCCAACCAGTCCATTACACAGCTGATTCACCTTGTCAAAGTGTCCAGTCAAGACTAAGTTATTGAATCAGAGATGTGACTTGGAATGAAAGCTTGTACCCATACCGGCCCTTTGCAGATCAAACTAGAAACCGCTGCTTTAAAGTTAATTGTTTGCATAAGGTATTCGTTTTCGCCAAGCTGTAGTTTTTGCTTTACCATGGGGCCTCATTCTGAAAGGTCTAAAACTATTTTACTCTAAAACAAGTTTAATTTCAGATACTTTTGGCCATGCAAAACATGAATTCACAGAAAGTATAAACTATCCTAGTTGTTTAAACGTGCTAAATTACACAGCAGACAAGCAGACTTAATTTAAAACACTTGTGTTTTTGTAGAGACAGGTTTTGAAGACTTTGAATTCGGCCATTTTCTTCGCGAGATTGGCATTGAAGTCTGGGTAAAATCGTATGTATATCTTGGCCCCGGAATTTTGGTTGATGCTCCCTCCTCGCCCGGCGCATTGCACGTTCCTTGTCTTGGTAATGATGAAAGCATGCTATGATTGCCCTAGGCCTCTCCTGAGTTGGGTTTGGTGGCGAGAGATCTGTGCGTTCGGTCAAGCTCCAGCAGCTTGTCAAAGACCCCATTACCTACATCACTTCCACCACCATGTCGGAGAAAAATTTCACAGGGTTGACTCCAGTCTCAATTCCCTCCATGACACCAACAATCCGGATGTTTTCCCTTCTGGTACAATTCTCCAACAAATCTACCTTGGAAAGTAGAGCTATGTTGACCGTTTTCATATGAGCGACAACTGCCTCTTGCTCAGCAACCCGCTCGGTGTTGTCAGTTGAGAAACTTTCTAGTGTAGTGAGGTGTCGCCCAAACGTGTTGACCGGTCGTCAACGGATGTTTGGAGAGGTGCCAGTGAAGTGCTGATGAGAGAAGCCATATCCTCTTTTAGGCTACTTTGTTTAGCTACCTCAGCTACAAGCATGGTCATAGACAAGGCCTCCGACTCTAGAGGAGGGCTGGCCGCAGCAGCCATTTTCGGTGTTTGCGTAGTTGGTATGTGTTAGTCGTAGCAATTCTCATCAGGTTTGTCTTGCTCATGGTATCATGGAAATTGATTAGAAGAATATAACCAACTAATACATCCACATAATAACAGCGGCATGTAAAAAAATTTAAAATTCAAGTTTAATTGGGGACCTCTCTCTCGTCTTACATATCCCGACCGGAAGTCTCCCAAACACTTGTGTTTTTAACAATTGTATACATAAAAAAAATACATGTTATAACATTTCATATGTATACAGGCAACTGTGTGTGTGTGTGTGTGTGTGTGTGTGTGTGTGTGTGCGCTGCAGGACAGAAAATAATAAACAGAACAAAATAATGAACAGAACAGCCATGCATAATGACATTAATCTACATTGCGTTACATTTTATCTGCCATTTGGATGAGAACACACTCTCTGTTTGGGCTTCCAGGCGCGTAAACCTGGCCTTATCCCATTCACACATGCGCTTGCGGGTTGAGGTGCTGTCTGCGTCATCTGATGCGTCATCTTGCTGCACTGTGGTAGATGGGGTGACGTGGGGAGGGTTTGCTTGGATCTCCCTGGGGTGAGGGGGCCTCGGGAGGGCTAGGTGGAGGGGCCTACAATGCAAGAGGCAATCAGGACAGGTGGTGAAATAAAGGTCCTTGCCCCAATTTCCTCATGCATTACTTTGAACCAGCTCTCAGCAGTGGCCTCTCCTTGATCTGTCCCTGTTCCAGTAGGAGCATTTTTGAAGTCCTATCATGAGGGTAAAATAACAAGAAAATGTCAATATATTGTTTGAGCATTTTTCCAGCTGGCATGCATAACATTTAAAATTTACCGTAACCTACTATGGAAATCTTAGTTGGGTTCAGTAATGTATTCATTGAACCAACAATATTGAAGGGCAAAAGCAATGAGTTTAGGAGATTATGAAACAACAGTGACATTACCCATCCAATGTTTGCTACCTTGTACTTCTTTAAATTATTCCACTTTGAGGCCTGGCCACCTGTGAGCTTTCCCTCCAGCCCCATCCTCTGAACAATTGTCCTGTAAATAATTACAAAGCATTTTCACATTAAGTAATCATACATATTACCAAAAATCTGACAGCACAAGTATTATATTTTAGAGAACTTTGGGGCAGGGAAGCAAACCCTGGTTAATTGGCATGAAAGATGAACACCCTACGCATTGCATAAATAGGGTTAAGCCACTTGGTGAAAATTGTAACGTGACTCACGGCTACCATCCCACTTCAGACACAAATGTAGTAAAGCGAACCCGGGTTGCAGGTGTGCAAGCAAACACCCCATTTCCTTACACACCAGATTGTTGACCAATGTCATGCATTACTTATTACGTTAAAGTTTCATTTGTTGTGTCATATATAGTATGCAGATGTTCATAGTAAGGATTCAAACACATACTATAACATTGAACAATGCTGTGGTCAAATAAAGAAACCTAACAACTTATCAACATTTGTATTGTGACACTTACCGATCATGGCACATGGTGAAATAACTTTGATGGGCTTCAACTCTTGAGCCACAGTCTTTACCCTCTCAAACTTCTGGCAGGCTAGACAGGTACTGATCTTTAAGCACAAAATGTAAAGCACAAAATGAACAATTTAAATGTGTGCTCTCTGATATGACATTCATTGAAATTACAATAATTTCAGATATAATTGAATGTGATTGATAAACAAAAAGTTATTTCACTTGCCCAGCTGCTCCTTGACAATCCCACGCCAGAAGAAGGTTGATTTTGGCAATCATGCACTTCACTCCAAAATGGCCAGCATGCATCTCGGTCAGCACAAACTCCTTCTCAATGAAAATCACCCTCCTGTGTGGCTGGCCATCCTTCTTCCGTAGGTACATGTGATTGCCTAACAAGTTGGAAGACAAGAGTTGTTGAAATACTAAAGTCTAAGTCTGTTCTCTCTCCCCATCTCTGTCTTTCACTCTCTCACTTTCATCTATTCTCACTTTCTTCCTCTCTGTACATGTTTCTGGCTGTCTGTCTCTCTACCATAATTGCTTACAACTTTCCATTTGATTGATCAGATTTAATTTATCGCTAGATACCTCAATATGACAGCCATATAAATAAATGTATAACTAGCAACATGTAGATGATCAACTAGCTAGATGGAAAATGGTTGTACATAAATCCTTCCAATGATCTAGTAGAAGCTAACTGCTTAACGTTACCCAGAAATGTGAATTTCTCTGCCCCTCTTGTCGATCAGTGGTGCCTTCATAGTACTTCGCCTGGTTTCAAAGAGAACATTTCCTCAATTGATGCCATTAACCTCTATGGGCTAGGTGGGACGCTTGCGTCCCACCTACTCAACAGCCAGTGGAATCCCGTGGCGCGTTATTCAAATACCTTAGAAATGCTATTACTTCAATTTCTCAAACATATGACTATTTTACAGCATTTTAAAGACAAGACTCTCGTTAATCTAACCACACTGTCCGATTTCAAGAAGGCTTTAAAACGAAAGCAATACATTAGATTTATGGCAGCAGAGTACCCAGCCAGAAATAATTAGACACCCATTTTTCAAGCTAGCATATAATGTCACATAAACCCAAACCACAGCTAAATGCAGCACTAACCTTTGATGATCTTCATCAGATGACAATCTTAGGACATTATGTTATACAATACATGCATGTTTTGTTCAATCAAGTTCATATTTATATCAAAAAACAGCTTTTTACATTAGCATGTGACTAGCATTCCCACCGAACACTTCCGGTGAATTTACTAAATTACTCACGATAAACGTTCACAAAAAACATAACAATTATTTTAAGAATTATAGATACAGAACTCCTTTATGCACTCGCTATGTCCGATTTTAAAATAGCTTTTCAGTGAAAGCACATTTTGCAATATTCTAAGTAGATAGCCCAGCCATCACAGGCTAGCTATTTTGACACCAACCAAGTGTGGTACTCACCAAACTCCGGTTTACTATTAGAAAAGTTTGATTACCTTTGGTGTTCTTCGTCAGAATGCACTCCCAGGACTTCTACTTCAATAACAAATGTTGGTTTGCCCCGTCCCATTGTCCTCAGATCGACCACTATCAAAATGCGCTAATGTTTTTCAGCCATGGGCTGCAAAGCCACGATTCAGCTTTCTGGCGCCTTCTGAGAGCCTATGGGAGCGTTAGAAAATGTCACGTCATGCCAGAGATCCCCTGTTTTTTTTTAGAGATGATCAAGAAGGCCATGAAATGGTCAGAGAGAGCGCTTCCTGTTTGGAATCTTCTCAGGTTTTGGCCTGCCAAATGAGTTCTGTTATACTCACAGACACCATTCAAACAGTTTTAGAAACTTTAGGGTGTTTTCTATCCAAATCAAACAATTATATGCATATTCAAGTTACTGGGCAGGAGTAGTAACCAGATTAAATCGGGTACGTTTTTTATCCGGCCGTGCAAATACGGCCCCCTAGCCCCAACAGGTTAACTTCTATGGGCTAGGTGGGACTGCGGGACACAGCCAGTGAAATATCAGGGCGGAAAATTCAAAAACAACATGCAACTATTTTACACCATTTTAAAGACACACTTCTCCTTGATGTAACCACATTGTCCGATTTCAAAAAGGCTTTACAGCGAAAGCAAAACATTAGATTATGTTAGGAGAGTACATAGACAAAAATAATCACACAGCCATTTTCCAAGCAAGGACATGTGTCAATAAAACCCAAAACACAGCTAAATTAAATACTAACCTTTGACGATCTTCATCAGATGACACTCCTAGGACATTATGTTACACAATACATGTATGTTTTGTTTGATAAAGTTCATACTTATATCCAAAAACAGCATTTTACATTGGCGCGTGATGTTCAGAAAATGTATTCCCACCAAAACTTTCGGTGAAGCAGCACATCAATTTACAAAGATACTCATCATAAACGTTGACAAAATATATAACAATTATTTTAAGAATTATAGATAGACTACCCCTGGATGCAACCGCTGTCAGATTTTAAAATAGCTTTACGCAGAAAGCACATTTTTCAATATTCTGAGTACATAGCACAGCCATCACGGTGAGCTATTCAGACACCCGCCAAGTTTGGGGCAACCTAAACTCAGAATTAGAATTAGAAATATTCTCTTACCTTTGCTGATCTTCGTCAGAATGCACTCCCAGGACTGCTACTTCCACAAGAAATGTTCTTTTTGTTTGAAATAATCCATATTTATGTACAAATACCTCTGTTTTGTTCGTGCGTACAGATAACTTATCAAAAGGCATAACGCGTGAGTGCGGAACGAGAGACGAAAAGTCTAAATGTTCCATTACCGTACTTAGAAGCATGTCAAACGCTGTTTAAAATCAATCTTTATGGTATTTTTAATGTAAAATTGCGATAATATTCCAACCGGACAATAGCATATTCATTCAAGAAGAAAAAGGAGGGGCGTGCGCGGGACCGAGCATATCCAATCCCTTTGTTGCCAGGCAGACCACTCAGTAACTGAGCTCCTATTATCTGCCCAGTTACAGGAAAATGCTCAAACCACTTTCTGAAGGCTTTAGACAGCCAATGGAAGCCTTAGGAAGTGCAACGTCACCCCACAGACACTGTAGCTTCGATAGAGAATCAAAAGAAGAACTACAATTCTCAGACTTTTCACTTCCTGCTTGGATTTTTCTCAGGTTTGCCTGCCATATGAGTTCTGTTATACTCACAGACACCATTCAAACAGTTTTAGAAACGTCAGTGTTTTCTATCCAAATCTACTAATAATATGCATATTCTAGTTTCTGGGCCAGAGTAGTAACCTGTTGGGTACGTTTTTCATCTGGCCGTGAAAATACTGCCCCCTAGCCCAGACAGGTTAAAGTGCAAGCTATATACAAACAGAAAGCTACAGTAACAGTTAGCTAGCTAACGTTAGTTAAATAAAACTGGCTAGCTAGCTGACTAGGTAGGCTGAGGTAAATAAGTAGCTAGCAATGTATCTAAAAACAGCTTAAATGATTTACTGTTATTTAAAAATATGTTCTTATATAAAGACAAATATATGGTAAAGAAAGAGTTCTCTTTTCAGTCTTCTGAAGCAGTGGGTATTTATTGTCAAAAACACTGTCCTTGGAGAGCGATTCTGAGGTAATACATTTGCCAGGTCCATGCCAAAGGTTTTTAGCCTCCTGAGGGTTAAGAGGCATTGTCGTGCCCTCTTCACAACTATTGGTGTGCTTAGACCATGAGATCCTTAGTGATGTGGACACCGAGGAACTTGAAACTCTAATCCCGCTCCAGTACAGACCCGTCGATGTGAATGGGGGCGTGCTCGGCCCTCCGTTTCCTGTAGTCCACGATCAGCTCTTTTGTCTTGCTGACGTTAAGGGAGAGGTTGTTTTCCTGGCACCACATTTCCAGGTCTCTGGCTTCCTGTCTATAGTCCTACCAATGTCATGTTGTCGGTAAACTTAATGATGGCGTTCAAATAGAACCCACATTTTAAATAAGCTTAGCCCTCAATAAGCATATCCAAGAGGGCATTGTAGACTGAGAGGGTAATGATCCTGGCCAGCACCTGGAGGTAGTTATTCAGCTCCCTGTTGTGACTGATCGAACAGACAAGTTCCTGGGGAATTTCTCCCCCATAGATGATGAATCACCATCTTCCAAAAGATGAGCCCTCAGACACAGTATTCTTTAGCGCCTGATCAAACAGCTTCAAAGACAAATTTATTTCATTTGGCAGACATGCTTATCCATAGGAATTTACAATGCATACATTTACACACTGGTCGCCCATGGGAAACAAACCCACAACCCTGGTGTTGAAATCACTCTACTCTATCAATTGAGCCACCAGCCATGTGCCTTGGGAACATTTCTCCATATATTACCAAGGCTAGCAAGCACACCACAATTATTTCAGTAAATGTCATTTTCTAGCTACTAAGACCTTTCATCTCCACACCAAACAGGGCTGAAATGTGTAAATTGACATTTGATAGTCGGATCGGATGATACTTGTGATCAGAAAAAACATTAGGCTATAACTAGCAAAGCAAATGGCTCTGAGATACGAATAATAAGATCATACACGTAATGTTAGCTAACAGTACACTTTAACTTTACAATATATGTAATATCTGAAAATGTAGCTAGCTAGACTATCTTGGATGGATGCTTCTCCCTATCACAGATGCCATGGTTGCCCTTAATTTGAAGAATCCTTACTTCATACTGATACTCCCTAACTGCCGATCAGTTCCCGCATCCTCCTGATAACGTCGTAAGGAGAATCCCTTTGAGCTACGTTGTTTGTTCCAATGTGTACAATCAGTAGCATTGGATCACTGACGGTACGCAAATGGTACAACTGCTGATGTGTTGCTCGCTCCAGAGTTGTGCCAGGGTGCACCCAGCAGTGTGCATCAGGCAATGCATGTTTCGCACCTTGAAGCATAGAATCTGCGAGGATGCAAACACTGAGTCCTGTTGGGGAAAACATTAAGGTCATTCACAAGGAACAGATTTTGGCTAGGTGGAGATTACATAAAACAAATACTAGTCTACATACCTGCACCTCTGGAGGCAATGTGCCAGCACCAAGCCTCTCAAAAGCCCATAGGGACATGCGGGGCATATCTTCGGTTTAGCATTCTATAAATTGTTGGGTTGAAGTGTAATATGGCTGTTACGAATCCCTTTGGCCCTGCAGTCTAAGGGGGGGATGGGAACGAGACCCATAACATAACTCATGCAAATTATAATAGTGAAAAGGAACAGTGAGAACAAAAACCACAGACAACTTAAATCTACCGTCAAACTCTTAGGGTTTATTTTTAAACACACGGTAAAGGGGGGCGGGAAAAGGGGCTAAGCTGGACCCAAGGAAAGAAACAATAATCCAAATACACCCCTAAATTAGACTAGCCTACTTCAATACAGCTAACTAACTAACCAAAAATACAGTGGGTGGTCCGCCCAGTTCTAACTAGGGTATTTAGACACTGTTTTCCTATGTGTAATGTATGCCCATGGGCGACTGGTCTTGGTACCCCCTTTTCCCACCATCAAACAAACAGTCAGCACTTTAACAAAACAATATTCACAGGTACTGGACAAATGTGACATGTAGGAGAAAACCAAAAGAACGATCTGCATACAGAGAGAGAGCGAGATTGAATGACAGAGATTGAAACACATAGAGATTGAGCTACAGAGAAAACAACTGGCTGGGTTTTTAAACCAAGGGAAAGGGATGTGATAGGGTAATGGAAAAGGAGCAGGTGTCCTCTTGATTACTGACTGATTGGGGAATGGTGATTGTCACCTGTGAGGGGAGAAGGAGAGAAAAGAAATACACACTCAGGATACCTGTATCCGTAACAATGGTGATTGGTAGGGCTACCCTATATACCCTACATTATGCAAACCAAATGCCCCGGGCCAATCAGCTATTGACTACACACTATAGCTGACAGCCCCCTAGCTCCCCTACCCTTTCCCTTCACCCTGACAGAAAAACTCCCACGAGCGCTTTTTTCTGTCCCTTTCCATACTGCTAATGCAAGAGGAAGGACTGAAACAGCATTTTAACAGATTACTGTGAATTACTATGATGATTCTCGCACTAGTAGCCAACTCAACAAGCCCCACCAAAACTCGTTCTGTCAGCGGCAGCAATCACTGCCTTCTCGCGCAAGTGAAGGGCATGTTGAGGTAAAATTGTTAACTGCGAGGGTTGCATGATGTCATTTATTCACGGGCTGTTGAAGAGGCAGTCTTTTGTGTTTTTGAGGCATATCAAATTACCCAGCAGCCATTTAGAAACAATAAATCATTAAAAAAAGATTATTTCTTAATAAAAAAAATCTCTTCTGGTCACATCTTGAAAAAGAGGACAGGGACATGCAGGACATGCATTTTGTTCAGGTTTATACCTTTTTCTGAAAATAAATATGGTTAACCATGACCAGAAAATGTTTAACGTTTGATGGCTATGCGCCAGAAACATGTACCCAGGCGAACAGTGAGCTTCCTCACCAAGTAGCTGTAACCTTGTTAATAATAAGTTACCTGAGGTAAGCCTCTGAGTTCAATGTGGGTAGATCTCAGTGCCAACAATAGCGAAGCAGGCATTGTGACTTAGAACAATGGGCTAGGAATAGAATGTTCGGAAGGCGAGTTGGTGCCACGGTGCTCAATAGAGCTAATGAGAGTTGGCAGGGTGATAAATGCCCTAAACTAAGGCCTGTGTTTTTGCAATTACTTCAAAATTATGGCAAGCAGCTGGGACATATGGTAATATTATGAAACTGAGCTCCACGGTGGATGCAATGAACCAGTTTTTATCAGAAAAAAAGTGTTGTTATAAATGTCACGTGTCCAGCCTACTAGTAACGTTAGTTAATCGTGTTCCTATCATCAACATACTTGTGGATTGTCACGTGTGCTCCCTCTCCGACCTCTAGGTCACCAGGCTGCTCATTATGGTGCAGATCTGTCACCATCGTTACAGATCTCTGGCATCAGACTCACCTGGACTCCACCACCTCCCTGATTACCTTCCCTATATATGTCACTTCCTTCCCCAGGCGTTGTTTCTGTTCCAGTGTCATGCCTGTGCGTTGTTCGTGTTTGGTATTATGTGACATTTATTTATTAAAACACTCACTCCCTGAACTTGCTTCCCGACTCAGCGCACATGTCACAGGATAACAGCTCACCCAAGGGAAGCATCGTGTTTTATTTTTTTTCGGTGGGAATGACGTCTGGTCCGGGAGCCACTACAGGCTCTCATGCCTCAGACAGATCCCCTGCCTCTGCTGGCTCATCAGGCTCTCGTGCCTCAGCCGGATCGCTGGGCTCCCCTGCCTCAGCCGATCTGTCAGGTTCCTGCGCATCAGCGGGGGTGTCCGCTCCTGATCCCCGAGATCGTCCCTTTGGTTGGCGTCCTGCGGCTGGAGTCGAACGCGCCAGGGAGGGGTTACCGTCTCGTGTGCTCTCTCTCCAAGGTCGCCATGCTCCCTCGTCACAGCCGGACTGACAGGTTTCCCGCGCCTCAGCAGAGGTGACCGGTCCACTCCTGATCCCTGAGATCGTCATTTTGGTCGGCGTCCTGCGGCCGGAACCACGTGTCGGGAGGGGGTTGTTGAACTGGCTATTTGTATGCATAACCTTTATAATATACCGGGGAAGCTATGCTACAATATTAAGTATATAAACTACGGATAAATCAACTGTTGAAGATAAGAAGAACTACAACCGGCAACAGGAAGTGCGTCACGAGGCTGGGACCAGCCTGCACACCGATGATAGGAGGAGCAAGTTTAAACCACGCTCCTCCTCCCTCTGACAGGCCAGCATTGAGCGGGAACTATCTCTGTCAGAGTATAAAAGAGAGAACAATAGAATGTGACGCCCTCTTCTTCTGTCTGCCCTGCGAGGTGTCACAGAGAGACCGTATATACGAACGACATATTTAACATACACGTGTTTGCATTAATTAAAACACAGCTAAATCAGAAGTTACTATGTGCTGACTATTTTGTTCTGATACCAGAAACGAATAGACACAACTTTAACCTCTCTGGGGTATGTGGGACGATTTCGTCCCACCTACGTAACAGCTACTGAAATTCCAGTGGCGCGATTTTTGAATCGTTAGAAATACTATTACTTCAATTTCTCAAACATATGACTATTTTACAGCTATTTAAAGACAAGAATCTCGTTAATCTAACCCCACTGTCCGATTTCAAAAAGGCTTTACAACGAAAGCAAAACATTAGATTATGTCAGCAGAGTGCCCAGCCAGAAAAAATCAGACAGCCATTTTTCAAGCTAGCATATAATGTCACACAAACCCAAACCACAGCTAAATGCAGCACTAACCTTTGATGATCTTCATCAGATGACACACCTAGGACATTGTGTTATACAATACATGCATGTCTGTTCAATCAAGTTCATATTTATATCAAAAAACAGCTTTTTGCATTAGCATGTGACGTTCAGAAAACGCATAACCCCCGGCAAACTTCCGTTGAATTTACTAACAGTTTGCTAAATTACTCACGATAAACGTTCACAAAAAGCATAACAATTATTTTAAGAATTATAGATACATTACTCCTCTATGCACTCGATATGTCCGATTTTAAAATAGCTTTTCGGATGAAGCACATTTTGCAATAATCTAAGTACATAGCCCGGCATTACAGGGCTAGCTATTTAGATACCCACCCAGGTCAGCATCCACCAAAATCACATTTCCTATAAGAAAAATGTTCTTACCTTGCTTGTTCTTCATCAGAATACACTGCCAGGACTTCTACTTCAATAACAAATGTTGGTTTGGTCCCAAATAATCCATCGTTATATCCAAACAGCGACGTTTTGTTCGTGAGTTCTAGAATGCTTCTTCCCGGTCTCGCGCATGGCGCATTGGCGTGTCAAAAATGTCTAAATATTCCATTACCGTACTTCGAAGCATGTCAACCGCTGTTTAAAACCAATTTTTATGCCATTTATGTCGTAGAGAAGTGATAATATTCCGACCGGGAGTATGCATTGAGCCTAAACAGCCGAATAAAATTTATCCTCGGGAGCGACTCATGCACGCGCATCATTCAAAGGTCCTCTGAGCATCCACTTACAAAAGGCGATAATCTGTTTCAACCTGAGGCTCCCTCGTAAACCTTCAGTTATTTCGCGGGCTCTGAGAGCCTATTGGAGCCCTGGGAATTGTCACGTTACAGCTAAGATCCTTACTTTTCAATAAAAAGATGCAAGACGCACAACTCCTTGTCAGACAGGGTACTTCCTGCTTGAAACCTTGTCAGGTTTTTGCCTGCCATAGGAGTTCTGTTATACTCACAGACACCATTCAAACAGTTTTAGAAAATTCAGAGTGTTTTCTATCCAAACCTGAACAATAATATGCATATTCTAGCTTCTGAGTTGGTGTAGGAGGCAGTTAAAAATGGGAACATATTTTTTCCAAAATTCTCAATACTGCCCCCTACCCCAAACAGGTTAACAGGGTACAGTCACGTGTGCTCCCTCTCCGGCCTCTAGGTCACCAGGCTGGTCGTTATGGCGCACACCTATCACCATCGTTACGTGCACCTGCGCATCATCAGACTCACCTGGACTCCATCACTTCCCTGATTACCTTTCCTATAAATGTCACTCTTTGGTTCCTTCCCCAGGCGTCATTGTTTCTGTTCCAGTGTCATGTATGTGCGTTGTTCGTGGTTGGTATTATGTTACGTTTATTTATTTAAACACTCACTCCCTGAACTTGCTTCCCAACTCTCAGCGCACACGTTACATGGATATTGGATAGCTTATTGACATTACAATTGTGGCAGCAATATTATAGATCTAAATGATGCTAGTAGAGTTTTTAGGTTATAGCTAGCTTATGTAGTTAACTAGTAGGCTAGCTAACGTTAGTCAAACAAATAAGCTAACGTACCTTTTTTTTGCAGTTTCTCACGCAGGTGCACTCTGATGTGATTCAAATGAATTGTGTTTCGCTCGCTGTGTTTCTTGAGTTGCAGCCTGTCTGCCACTGTCACGTCCTGACCAGCAGAGGGAGCAATTGTATTCGTTTTGGTCAGGACGTGGCAGAGATTTTTGTGTTACATGTGAGTGGGTTGTTGGACTCCCAATTGAAGGCAGGTGTGTTGAGTTGCCTTTGATTGGGAGTCCTATAAACAGGTGTGTGTTTTTCTTTGGGGTTGTGGGTAGTTGTTTTTGCACTGCGTTTTGTGTGCCTGCAAAACTGTTCCTGTCGTGTTTATTGTTGGTTTTCCTGTGGATGCTTTACTCGTGTTTATTAAAAATATGAGTATCCACATTCCCGCTGCGCCTTGGTCCATTCCTGACGACAGACCTTACAGCCACAGCTCACAGAGCTAAATAACCTTCAAAACTGTGTTGAACCCAGACTGATTATCTATTTACCAAGAAATGCGAATGTGCTTTACTGAACTTTATTGAAACTATGTTAAATGAACACAGCGGAGTACTTGTCAGGTTTATTGGGATGTGGCATCCTGTTTTGTATGTAGATGTTGTGCAAGATACATGTTGAGGTTAAGATCTGAGGTTATGATCTGGCATGTTTTTTTCTGGGCTGTATAAAATAACTCCCCCAGAGCGGTCAATGCATCTGTATCTGGATTTTAGGACTCCGATAGATCTCATTACGAAACTCCTCGTTTTCATCTGAGCATGGTTGTAGTACTCTTCTGCATCGTTGTTAGTGTGTAGGATTGGTGTCATGAGCCATGTTTTTTGTCCATAGCCACTATAACCTAAAACCCCAAACATACAAAGTAATACATTTATATAATAAGAAGCAGCAGTGCTGTGGACCATGAAACAATTCCACAGGTAGCAGGTATTATTTCTTACATTGTTAGCCCAGAAAATCTTAAGTGTTATTACATACAGTCGAGAAGAAGTATTGGATATCAGTGACATCAACTTACGAACATTACGACCAGGAATACGACTTTCCCAAAGCGGATCCTTTGTCCACACCACCCAGGGCATTTGAACTGATTACAGAGGCCGACCCAAATCGACGCTGCCGGAGCAGAGGAAGACGGAGCGGTCTTCTGGTTAGACTTCGGAAGGGCGCACACCACCCACCTCTCCCAAGTGTATATATATATTGTTTTAAATACAAGCATTTCGCTACACTCGCAATAACATCTGCTAACCATGTGTATGTGACCAATAAAATTTGATTTGATTTTGATTTGATCTATTCACATAATAGCCATCCATCAATGTGACCTTCCTCAAACTTGACCTGCAGGGTTGAATTTGATACCATGAAGGAGTCATGTGTGCTCCCGGACCATTTGGCAACAACATTTGTGAAGGCTAGTGTGGCATTGCAGACTACTTGCACATTCATAGAGTGGATTTTTTTTAAATTAACATACATGTCCTCATCACGTGGACTCTATCAGGAGAAATGGTAAGACTACATCGGATACTTATAAGGCCTACTGAAATAATAAATAATTGGTGGGGTGCAAACTCCACTTATGTAGACATGGTTTGCCAGAAGCTGGTCATTGTCACTGACCTTTACAGCCACATGGGTCCAATCCACTGCACCAAGGACATTGGGGAAGTTAGCCACCTCAAAAAATAACATTTATTTTGGTGATTATTTGTTCAGCTGCAGTAGATGGGAACTTGATACATCATTGCACATGATGACATAATGCATCACACACTGCACTAACCACCCGAGTCAAAGAGGACTGACTAACTCCCACTCTTCCTACAAGCAAGAAAGGATCCCGATGCTAGAGATCTCAGGGCTATCATGATTTGTAGGATGATCGGAAGAGGACATGATTTCATGGTCTTTCTTTTTAAGTTTTCATTTAGAAGTTCAGCCAAGTAAAATGATAGTGTCGTAGTGGTCGATATTGCATCAGTAGAACATGGTCAGGGACATAACATGTTCAGGGACATATCCAAGATGGGGTAGCAGTGCAGACGTGGTTTGGCCCACTCTGTGATCACCCGGCTACCCAGCCGATGCCTCCCGGACACGGCTAGAATCCACTACTCCTACCGGATCGTCGCTGCTACCGAGTGGCTATAGTGGCTAAAGCCCCTGCCCCGAAGCTAGCACCAGTTAGCCGCGAGCCAGGCGCATCTCCCGGTTAGCAAACGAAATTACTACAACTATAATACCTCTTTTGCATCTGGCTCGGACCTTTTGTCGACACGACGCCCTGCCGTACCACCATGACTGGTCCACAGACGTAATCCCATCCGCTGTGCCCTCGACCAGCCATTGCCGGACGTCGGAGCAGATGCTTCTACTTACCCCGGCCTGCTAACTTTAAACGTTGGGTCTCCCGTGTGCTAGCGTAGTAACAACTACGCCGCGGCTTCCCTGCTCCATCTATTGCTGTTCACTGGACCATATGATCACTTGGCTACATAGCTGATGCCTGCTGGACTGTTCATTTATCATGGTACTCCATTATTTCTTTTTAAATGTTTCAGTTTTAAAAAAATATATATATCCGTTGGCCCTAGCCCTGAACTCAGGCCCTGTGTGTAGTTAACTGACCCTCTCTGCCCATTCATCGCCATTTTACCAGTTGTTGTTGTCTTAGTTGATTAGCTGTTGTTGTCTTACCCGTTGTTGTCTTAGCTAGCTCTACCAATCAACACCTGTGATTGCTTTATGCCTCGCTTTATGTCTCTCTCAAATGTCAACATGCCTTGTATACTGTTGTTTAGAATACCGTAATTTCCGGACTATTAAGTGCACCTGAATATAAGCCGCTCCCACAGAATTTTTAAAAAATTATTATTTTGAACATAAATAAGCCGCACATGTCTATAAGCCGCAGGTGCCTACCGGTACATTGAAACAAATTAACTTTACACAGGCTTTAACGAAACACGGCTTGTAACAAAAATAAATAGGCTTTAACGAAACACGGCTTGTAACAAAAATAAATAGGCTTTAACGAAACACGGCTTGTAACAAAAAATACAAAATTAGCAGTAAACAGTAGCCTACCAAGAAAGTCATTGGTCACCATCTTCCTTCTCCTGTGCACTGAAACCACTGAAACCATCTCCTTCGGTGTTGGAGTTGAATAGCCTCAGAATTGCTTCATCCGATATTGGATCGTTTTCATTGTCGCTCTCGTCACCTTCATCCGGAGGCAAATCCCCCGCTGAGCCCTCTTCAACACGCAGTAGTCCAGCCTTTCGAAACCCGTTGATGATAGTGGAATTTATTTTTTAAATTTGAAAGCGGAAAAAATCCATATATTAGCCGCGTCATTGTTTAAGCCGCGACGTTCAAAGCCTGGGAAAAAGGTTGCGGCTTATAGTCCGGAAATTACGGTAGTTGTTTTAGTTTACAGTGGAGCCCCTAGTCCCACTCAACATGCCTCAGATTCCTCCTTTGTCCCACCCCCCACACATGCGGTGACCTCACCCAGTATAACCAGCACATCCAGAGATGCAACCTCTCTTATCATCACTCAGTGCCTGGGCTTACCTCCACTGTACCAGCACCCCACCATACCCCTGTCTGCACATTATGCCCTGAATCTATTCTCCACGCCCAGAAATCTGCTCCTTCTATTCTCTGTCTCCAATGCACTAGACGGACAGTTTTGATAGCCTTTAGCCGTACCCTCATCCTACTCCTCTGTTCCTCGGGTGATGTGGAGGTTAGCCCAGGCCCTGCGTGGCCCCAGGATCTCTCATTTGTTGACTTCTGTAATCGAAAAAGCCTTGGTTTCATGCATGTTAATATCAGAAGCCTCCTCCCTAAGTTTGTTTTACTCACTGCTTTAGCACACTCCGCCAACCCTGATGTCCTTGCCATGTCTGAATCCTGGCCTAGGAAGGCCACCAAAAATTCTGAGATTTCCATACGCAACAACATTTTCCGTCAAGATAGAACTGCCAAAGGGGGAGGAGTTGCAATATACTTGCGAGATAGCTTGCAAAGTTCTGTCATACTTTCCAGGTCTTTGCACAAACAGTTCGAGCTTCTAATTTTAAAAATGAATCTCTCCAGAAATAAGTCTCACCGTTGCCGCCTGTTATAGACCCCCCTCAGCTCCTAGCTGTGCCCTGGACACCATATGTGAATTGATTGCCCCTCATCTATCTTCAGAGTTCGTTCTGTTAGGTGACCTACACTGGGATATGCTTAACACCCCGGCAGTCATAAGCTAAGCTAGATGCCCTCAATCTCACACAAATCATCAAGGAACCCACCAGGTACAACCCTAAATCCGTAAACATGGGCACCCTCATATATTGTCTTGACCAACTTGCCCTACAAATACACCTCTGCTGTTTTCAATCAGGATCTCAGCGATCACTGACTCACTGCCTGCATCCGCTATGGGGCCGCGGTCAAACGACCAAACCTCATCACTGTCAAACACTCCCTAAAACACTTCTGCGAGCAGGCCTTTCTAATCGACCTGGCCTGGGTATCCTGGAAGGATATTGACCTCATCCCGTCAGTCGAGGATGCCTGGTCGTTCTTTAAAAGTAATTTCCTCACCATCTTAAATAAGCATGCCCCTTTCAAAAAATGTAGAACTAAGAACAGATATAGCCCTTGGTTCACTCCAGACCTGACTGCCCTTGACCAGCACAAAAACATCCTGTGGTGGACTGCAATAGCATCGAATAGTCCCCGCGATATGCAACTGTTCAGGGAAGTCAGGAACCAATACATAAATGCAGTCAGTCAGGAAAGCAAAGGCTAGCTTTTTCAAACAGAAATTTGCATCCTGTAGCTCTAACTCCCAAAAGTTCTGGGACACTGTAAAGTCCTTGGAGAATAAGAGCACCTCCTCCCAGCTGCACACTGCTCTGAGGCTAGGTAACACGGTCAGCACTGATAAATCCATGATAATCGAACATTTCAAAAAGCATTTCTCTACGGCTGGCCATGCTTTCCTCCTGGCTGCCCTGGCCAACAGCTCCGTCCCCCCGCAGCTACTTGCCCGAGCCGCCCCAGCTTCTCCTTCACCCAAATCTAGATTGCAGATGTTCTGAAAGAGCTGCAAAACCTGGACCCATACAAATCAACTGAGCTAGACAATCCCGACCCTCTATTTCTAAAACTATCCGCCGCCATTGTTGCAACCCCTATTACCAATCTGTTCAACCTCTCTTTTGTATTGTCTGAGATCCCTAAAGATTGGAAAGCTGCCGCGGTCATCCCCCTCTTCAAAGGGGGTGACACTCTAGACCCAAACTGTTATAGACCTATATCCATCCTGCCCTACCGCTCTGAAGTCTTCGAAAGCCAAGTTAATACACAGATCACTGACCATTTCGAATCCCACTGTACCTTCTCTGCTGTGCAATCCGGTTTCTGAGCTGGTCACGGGTGCACGTCAGCCACGCTGAAGGTACTAAACGATATCATAACCGCTATTGATAAAAGACAGTACTGTGCAGCCGTCTTCATCGACCTGGCCAAGGCCTTCGACTCTGTCAGTCACCGTATTCTTATGGGCAGACTCAATAGCCTTGGTTTCTCAAATGACTGCCTCGCCAGGTTCACCAACTACTTCTCCGACAGAGTTCAGTGTGTCAAATCGGAGGGCCTGTTGTCCGGACCTCTGGCAGTCTCTATGGGGGTACCACAGGGTTCAATTCTCGGGCCAACTCTTTTCTCTGTATATATCAATGATGTCGCTCTTGCTGCAGGTGATTCCCTGATCCACCTCTACGCAGACCACACCATTCTGTATACATCTGGCCCTTCTTTGGACACTGTGTTAACTAACCTCCAAACGAGCTTCAATGCCATACAACACTCCTTCCGTGGCCTCCAACTGCTCTTAAACGCTAGTAAAACCAAATGCATGCTTTTTAACCATTCGCTGCCTGCACCCGCCCGCCCGACTAGCATCACTACCCTGGACGGTTCTGACCTAGAATATGTGGACAACTACAAATACCTAGGTGTCTGGCTAGACTGTTAACTCTCCTTCCAGACTCATATTAAAAATCTCCAATCCAAAATCAAATCTAAAATCGGCTTTCTATTTCGGAACAAAGCCTCCTTCATTGACGCCGCCAAACTTACCCTAGTAAAACTGAATATCCTACCGATCCTCGACTTCGGCGATGTCATCTACAAAATAGCTTCCAATACTCTACTCAGCAAACTGGATGCAGTCTATCACAGTGCCATCCACTTTGTTACCAAATCACCTTATACCACCCACCACTGCGACCTGTATGCTCTAGTCGGCTGGCCCTCGCTACGTATTCGTCGCCAGACCCACTAGCTTACCTGGTTAAATAAAGGTGAAATAAAAATAAAAAATGCGGATTCATCCGATCTATGAGGGGCCTCTGTGGGTTCTCCCTGTGGTGGTTATTTCTTTATTATCAAATGAGAAGAGACAAACTTATCACACAAGTCGGAGTTATACTTAAACTGAATCTTTATTCACTTATTAATAAGGAAAGCAGGTAAATACCACACACACAAGTTAATGATGTGAGTGCTCAGCAATAATGAGGCTGGTCAACACAACACACTTAACTGTTGGGTTGAGAGCACTGATACAAAGAATACAAAGATATTTTATAGCAAAGATACACCCCCTCAGTCTACATGACAATCAACAGATGTGTGGAATGGGTCAAAACTCATAACCTCAGATTTGTATGAAAGAAATTAATAATTCACAGCAGATAATAATTCACTGCTGTGAAAACTGTTCTCATTGTAAGGAAACCAGGGTTTGGCCCCCAAAATGAGGTTCCTCTCAACTATTTCTCCCTGGTACCTTCGAGTCAGACCAGAGCCATCTTCCTCACATTACATTTTAGTCATTTAGCAGACGCTCTTATCCAGAGCAACTTACTGTAGTCAATGCATATATTTCATACTTTTTTTCCCCCCCCGTACTGGTCCCCCGTGGGAATCAAACCCACAACCCTGGCATTGCAAACACCATGCTCCACCAACTGAGCCACACGGGACCACCTCACATGAATGGAATGTAGCTTGTTAGGTTTATCACCTAAGCCTAAGGCATCGTCAATCTACTGTCAGCATTAACACAGACACATGAGAGTTCTAAGAACCCTTTTCTATTACATATAACAACCATTTGATGCAATAACAGTATTATAACATAATCTTGTAATTTCATCCACCATATCCCTCGATCTCCCCCTCTCTAGCAGCTACCTAAAGCACTTCCATCCTTTAATGTTCAGTATCATAGTAAGCTTTGAATCACTGAATATTCATGTTTGATTATTCCTGTTGTTGACTATTGCCATTTTGTTTGACTATTGTTATTTGAATAAACTTTTCTAATCAATACATTTAGCTTTGTCATCATTTGATTTTATATGACCATTTCAACAATTATTATTATTATAATATGTCATTAAATAAAAGCTTTTCAAATTAAGGTTCACTTGGATGTTTTTAGTTATAATGTATTTTTTAAATACTCTCCTCCTGACACCAGTCTGCACAAGACAAAGGTTTAGCTGTCCTAAAGCTTAGTACATTTCCAAGAAGAAATCCTAAAACATTATTTTTAAGAATTACATTTATTCTTAACTTCTACAGGAAAAAAAACTTAAGGACATTTCCAATAACTTTATTGAGGAAAAGCAACATTTAGTAAGTTTCTTCTTAAGTATAAACTTAAGGAAAAAAATGCCCCTTAAAAATAAAATTAATCTTAAGGATGTTTTGTGAATCCGGGTCCTAGTTCAGCATATCAACCAGCTAATTATTAGAATAATGTGTTTTAGATTAGGGTTGGAGTGAAAACCTACAGGAAGGTAGTTCAACAGGAACAGGGTTGAAGTGAAAACCTACAGGATGGTAGCTCTCCAGGAACAGGGTTGGAGTTAAAACCTACAGGATGGTAGCTCTCCAGGAACAGGGTTGGAGTTAAAACCTACAGGATGCTAGCTCTCCAGGAACAGGGTTGGAGTTAACCTATAGGAGGGTATCTCTCCAGGAACAGGGTTGGAGTTAAAACCTACAGGAGGGTGGCTCTCCAGGAACAGGGTTGGAGTTAACCTATAGGAGGGTATCTCTCCAGGAACAGGGTTGGAGTTAAAACCTACAGGAGGGTGGCTCTCCAGGAACAGGGTTGGAGTTAACCTATAGGAGGGTAGCTCTCCAGGAACAGGGTTGGAG
Source organism: Salmo trutta (assembly GCF_901001165.1). Classification (NCBI taxonomy): domain Eukaryota; kingdom Metazoa; phylum Chordata; class Actinopteri; order Salmoniformes; family Salmonidae; genus Salmo; species Salmo trutta. The sequence continues at coordinate 88,416,398 of NC_042968.1, read as the reverse complement.
TTAAAACCTACAGGAGGGTGGCTCTCCAGGAACAGGGTTGGAGTTAAAACCTACAGGATGGTAGCTCTCCAGGAACAGGGTTGGAGTTAAAACCTACAGGATGCTAGCTCTCCAGGAACAGGGTTGGAGTTAAAACCTACAGGATGGTAGCTCTCCAGGAACAGGGTTGGAGTTAAAACCTACAGGATGGTAGCTCTCCAGGAACAGGGTTGGAGTGCGCTGGTGTAGGAAGTGTGCTTAGCTAGACTGCCATAGTTATTCTAACAGGCACTGAGGAACTACTAAAGACATCAGAATCAAATCACAGCAACATTATCAATGAAGTGTGTGTGTGTGTGTGTGTGTCAGTGACAGAGAGAGATTGTAGAGAGAGAGGGAGAAGTAGAATTTTGGTATGCTTTAATTGTGGCCTTTACTTGTGGAAAAGAGAGGTGGAGGGAGTGCGTCAGGCCAAAGTGTCATGACACGCAATCACACACGCACTTCAATCGAAACCACTAGACCAGCGTAGATCTTCTAAAATTGGTCTTCCCAGTCTGAGGTTGACACACGTAATAGACACATGTACACTCTCTTTTACACACCTCATCTCACACACCTCATACCTCATCGCACACCTCATCTCACACACCTCATACCTTATCTCACACAGTCAAACCTCATCTCTCACACCTTATGTCACACCCCATCACACACAACTCATCTCACACCTCATACCTCATGTCACACACCTCATCTCACACCTCATACCTCATGTCACACACCTCATCTCACACCTCATACCTCATCTCACACACCTCATACCTCATCTCACACAGTCAAACCTCATCTCTCACACCTTATGTCACACCCCTTCACACACACCTTATACCTCATGTCACATACCTCATCTCACACCTCCTACCTCATCTCACATGCCTCATGTCACATACCTCATCTCACACCTCCTACCTCATCTCACATGCCTCATACCTCATATCACACCTAATCTCACACCTTTTTTAAAAATGTTTTTATTTCACCTTTATTTAACCAGGTAAACTAATTGAGAACAAGTTCTCATTTACAACTGCGATCTGGCCAAGATAAAGCATAGCAGTGCGACACAAACAACAACACAGAGTTACACATGGAATAAACAAGCGTACATCCAATAACACAATAGAAAAAAAGAAAGTCTATATACAGTGTGTGCAAATGGTGTGAGGAGGTAAGGCAATAAATAGGCCATAGTAGCGAGGTAATTACAATTTAGCACATTAACACTGGAGTGATAGATGAGCAGATGATAATGTGCAAGTAGTGATACTGGTGTGCAAAAGAGCAGAAAAGTAAATAAAAACAATATGGGGATGAGGTAGGTAGATTGGGTGGGCTATTTACAGATGGACTATGTACAGCTGCAGCGATTGGTTAGCTGCTCAGATAGCTGATGTTTAAAGTTAGTGAGGGAAATGTAAGTCTCCAGCTTCAGCGATTTTTGCAATTATGTCACACCCCATTACACACAACTCATCTCACACCTTATGCCACACCTCATCACACACACCTCATACCTCTTCTCTCACACCTTATACCTCATCTCACACACCTCATACCTCTTCTCTCACACCTCATACCTCATCTCACACCTAATCTCACACCTTATGTCACAACCCATCACACACACCTCATCACACACACTTCATCTCACATACCTCATCTCACACACCTCATCTCACACACCTCATACCTCATCTCACACACCTCATCACACACACCTCATACCTCATCTCACACACCTCAGACCTCATCTCACACACCTCATACCTCATCTCACACACTTCATACCTCATCTCACACAGTCACACCTCATCTCTCACACCTTATGTCACACCCCATCACACACAACTCATCTCACACCTCGTCTCACATACCTCATCTCACACGCCTCATACCTCAGCTCACACACCTAATGTTACACCATCTCTCTCATCTCACATCTCATCTCACACCTCATCTCACACATCTCATCTCACACCTCATCTCACACATCTCATCTCACTCCTCATCTCACACATCTCATCTCACACATCTCATCTCACTCCTCATCACACACCTCATATCTCATCTCACGCCTTATAGAAATTCTCAGAAAGAGAATTCACAATGATCAAATAGAAACAGCCAGGGTGAATGGTCCATGGACAAAACCCCACCCACTCACCTCTCCCTTCTCTCTCTCTTCACCCACACCTCTCTCTCTCCCTTCTCTCTCTTCACCCACGCCTCTCTCTCAGTCTCTCTTCACCCACGCCTCTCTCAGTCTCTCTTCACCCACGCCTCTCTCTGTCTCTCTTCACCCACGCCTCTCTCAGTCTCTCTTCACCCACGCCTCTCTCTCAGTCTCTCTTCACCCACGCCTCTCTCCCTTCTCTCTCTCTTCACCCACGCCTCTCAGTCTCTCTCTTCACCCACACCTCTCTCTCGCTCTCTCTCTTCACCCACACCTCTCTCTCTCTCCCCCTTCTCTCTCTCTTCACCCACCTCTCTCTCTCTTCACCCACACCTCTCTCTCACTCACTCTCTTCACCCGCACTTCTGTCTCACCCTTCTCTGTCTTCACCCACACCTCTATTTCTCAGTCTCTCTCTTCACCCACACACTGCTCAATTTAATGCAGTAGCCTTTATTGACATGGCAAGTTAAATTACTTACATTTTCAAAGTATACATATAGCAAAAATGGTGAGACCAACAGCAATAATACTAGTAGTTGTAGTGGAAATGGGATTACCATTAACAGCAACTACAACAACAATATTAATTAGAATAATAATACATTAAAGCAATAGCAGTAGACCAGTCTCAACATGAGTGAGAAGCCACATGACATGGTATGAAAGCCAAAACAAAACTAAATGGGAAATATTATTGTCATTACATTGTACTTTCCACTGGCTGTCCCTCAGGTTGGCAGGAGGACAAATATTTGGCTGCCAAAACTGCACATTTTGGCTTTTCACCCAATAAACTTTTGATTCTTTCTTCATCTTTTGTACTGAATGATAATTTTGGTCATCTTAAATCTGAGTATTTGTCACAGTGTAATAGGAAATGCAGCTCTGTCTCTGCCAATCCCCTGGAGCAGAGTGATCAAAGACAGTCCTCTCTGGGCAGCCAGGTTTGCCTGTGATGACCGGTCTCTATAGCCAGAGTGCTTACTGAATCTACCTAGTCAGTGTTTTCTATCACTCATAGTAGTCAGATAATCTGCCACCGTGTACTATCTGTTTAGAACCAAATGGCATTGAAGTTTACTTAGATTTTTTGTGGTGTCTTTCCAATAGGTGATATATATATTTTTTTTTTGTGATGATTTGGTTGGGCCAGATGTTCTGTGTGATGTCTTGAGGCTCTATGGTTTGGGTTAGTGAACTGAGCCTCAGAGCCAGCTGGCTGAGGGACATTTCTCTTGTTTCATCTCTTGACATTGCAGAGCTGTGTGATGGAATGTTTGGGGTCACTTGTTTTTAGATGGTTGTAAAATGTGATGTCTCTTTTTTCTATTAGAATAAGGAGGGGGTTTGGCCCAATTCTGCTCTACATAAGTTATTTGGAGTTTTTCTTTGCACAATACAGTCTGACAAAACTCTGCATGCAGTATTTCAATTGGATGTTTGTCCCATTTGGTGAATTCATTTTTTGAGATTGGACCCCATACTTCACTGTTAAATAGAGCAATTGGTTCTATAACTAATTGGATCATTTTGAACCAGATTCTAATTGGAATTTGGATTTCAATGTTCCTTTTAATGGCATAGAATGCTCGTCTTGCTTTGTCTCTGAGCTCGTTCACAGCCCTGTGAAAGCTACCGGTGTTGCTGATATTTAGTCCTAGATACGTGTCGCTTTTGGTGTGTTCTAATAGGACTTATATTTGTGATCCTGATTTCCGGACCACTTTATAAATATCATTATATTTATTTTCTTTAGATTAACGGTCAGAGCCCAGACAGAACCTGTGGTTAACGGTCAGAGCCCAGGTCTGACAGAACCTGTGATTAACGGTCAGAGTCCAGACAGAACCTGTGGTTAATGGTCAGAGCCCAGGTCTGACAGAACCTGTGATTAACGGTCAGAGTCCAGGTCTGACAGAACCTGTGATTAACGGTCAGAGTTCAGACAGAACCTGTGATTAACGGTCAGAGCCCAGACAGAACCTGTGGTTAACGGTCAGAGCCCAGGTCTGACAGAACCTGTGATTAACGGTCAGAGTCCAGGTCTGACAGAACCTGTGATTAACGGTCAGAGTCCAGACATAACCTGTGGTTAACGGTCAGAGCCCAGGTCTGACAGAACCTGTGATTAACGGTCAGAGTCCAGGTCTGACAGAACCTGTGATTAACGGTCAGAGTCCAGACAGAACCTGTGGTTAACGGTCAGAGCCCAGGTCTGAACAATATGACATTGTCAGCTATTTATAATACTGCAGAGAATTTTCCCCAAGTTGCTGTTAATGCAAATTCCTCTAATTATTTGGGTCAAATTTGTCTCCATTTTTATAGATTGGTGTGATCAATCCTTGGTTCCAAATATCATAGAAAATACCTGCAGTGAGGATAATATTGAGTTTGAGTATAGCCAATTTGAATTTGTGGTCTGTATATTTGATAATTTCATTTAAAATACCATCAGCACCACAGGCCTTTTTGGGTTGGAGAGTGCATTGTTTTTCCAATAATTATTCTTCTGTAATTGGGGTATCCACAGGATTCTGATAGTCTTTGACTGCTGATTTAAGGATGTGTAATTGTTTCTTGTATATCTTGTTGTTCTGGGCTCTTTGTTATATTGCTGTAGAGGTTTGCTAAGTGATTTCACTACATCACCATATTGGATAGCCAATTCCTCATGAGGAGGTTTGTTTAATATATTCCAATTCCCCAAAAGTGGTTTCATTCTATTCGCCTTATGTAGCCCCACCCACTTGACCCAGTTCCATTCGAATGCGATTGTGTTTGTGTTTCCGTTTTACAACTTCCATCAACGCTAGCTAATTACATCAGAGCGGTGGCTAGCTAATAATTAAAAAACGTGCATCATTAACACATCTTAACAAATAAACAAAAACAAAACATGGCTCACATTTGGGAACAGACACAAATGGCTTCACCAGGAGGGAAAGGGATTGGTATTTTTGAAAGTCGATGTTCAGCCCAGCCAATCAAGCAGCTCTTACCACTCTGCTTGGGGCACTTGTATTCAACAACGGATCAGTAGAGATGGCTGGATGCGCTTGTATCGCTGGCCTTGGAAAGTCATGCAGCCTCAATTTTGTGTAAGGTAGACTAATAAGCAAAGTCACTTGCATTTCTATGTCTAGCATTACTTAACATAAGCGATTACAGCATACAAGTAGCCTACATGTGTTGTGACAGTTACTATAATCAATAGACTGACGTTATGATAGAGTTCTCAGATGATATCTATGATCAATCTCTGCATTACTTGGTCTTGTAATTGATGTTTATAGCCTATTTTCTTCGTTCCTTTCATAGATGAAAGTGCGTAATACTGCCTTTTCTAGACACAGAATGATAAAATAGGCTTAACATAGCAGTTAGACCAAACGTTTTGTTGGATGAAAGCTGAATTGAGAACGTCATTATTTATTGGTTACCGTAATTTCCGGACTATTGAGCGCACCTGAATATAAGCCGCACCCACTGAATTTTTTTCAAATTATTATTTTCAACATAAATAAGCCGCACATGTCTATAAGCCGCAGGTGCCTACCGGTACATTGAAACAAATTAACTTTACACAGGCTTTAACGAAACACGGCTTGTAACAAAAATAAATAGGCTTTAACGAAACACGGCTTGTAACAAAAATAAATAGGCTTTAACGAAACACGGCTTGTAACAAAAAATAAAAAATTTGCAGTAAACAGTAGCCTACCAAGAAAGTCATTGGTCACTATCTTCCTCCTCCTGTGCACTGAAACCACTGAAGTCATCTCCTTTCAAAAAAAATTGAAAGCGGGAAAAATCCATATATTAGCCGCGTCATTGTTTAAGCCGCAAGGTTCAAAGCGTGGGAAAAAAAGTTGAGGCTTATAGTCCAGAAATTACGGTATGTTAATATCATGTATTTGTGGATAAGCAGAACTGCTGTATTAATGTGGGGAATCTGTAAGTATCCTGTCAAATCTCATGTTGGTGAAGCAAGGTAGGTTTATGGAGTCCAGGTGAGTAGGGTATAAAATGTATTTAAACATGTCAGCGTCACATGTATTTCTTTAGTTTTATTAGTGTCTTTAGTGTTATTGTTTTTCTGGGTGAATAAGGTTTGTAAAATATCCTTGTGTTTGGGGGGGTAATGCTTAAAGTAGGGTAAGTATAAGTGGTCTCATCTCATTGGGAACAATAGCAAGGTTAGTTTATGATGAAACTTGCATGTGTTTTGATGAAGTTGATCTCATAGTCCTCAGTCACACAATAGTTAATAATGGGATTTTCTCTGAATGTCTTTTTTTGTAACAAACATTCTATCACCGGTGCAGAATGCAGTGTCCAGTGGGCTAACTGGCATAGCCCGCACAGATGAGCAGCAACAACGGAATGCAGGGACTCGGAGGAACCTTGAGCCAAAGCGGTTAAACAGCATTGACTTCACACACCATAAGGCCAGTGACCAATATGCAGAAAAGAGTCCAGAATGTCCAACCCTGGTTCCCACTCCTGCATTCCACTCACAGGAGGAATTGAATAGGAGCCTGAGACACCTGAATCTGCTTTGGGGAGTCTGCTCTATACGTGTGTTAATGCTGAACCGACAGTAACATCACAGCCAGTAGCATCACAGGTAAAATTGGACTGAAAGGAATATTTATTTGTGGCTGTACCATTTTAATGTATTTGAAGATAATGAACTGATGGCCTCCCAGTGGCTGGAAGACTGTGGATACTCTGTGAACCACAGAGGCACTGTTGTCAGTGTCGAAGAGCCATGGCTACCAGCAAGCCCTGGCAGGAGTGCTGAACTCCAAGGAGCTGTTGGAGATCAAGTGTCCTGTCATGGGGAAGGACCGTGATTCGCTGGATGATGTCATCAATGGGAAAGCCTGTGATGTGAAGGTGGTGGAGGGCACACCCCAACTGCAACCACATGGCCCACCTGGCTACTACATGCAGGTGCAAATTGGTATGTTTTGCACAGGACTGAGAGAAAGTAAGGTGCTCATCTGGACTCTGTCCCTGCAAGTTGTCATCCCTGTTCCCTATGATGCACAGTCCTGTGCAGAGGCTGTCCTGAGGTTGAAGGCATTCTACTCAACACACATGCTGCCATTAATTGTTGAGGAGCCTCAGGCAGGCATATTGTGACTGAGTGACAAATATATGCAGCTCTATAGACGTATGTAGTCAGATGTCTCTCCTGTTTGCAGTTAACATATAAACACATTGTCAATTAAAAAGCCTGCCTTAATGCATCAACAGTCATTATTATGGAAATTGTTTTTATGGCTTTCTTTTTTATTCATATTCATCAGTAATGTAAAACAAATAATTAAGTCGAGTTGTTATAGAATGAATTGACATTTATTTAACGTAACTTTTGACAAGTTTAATTCATATTGGGAAATCGACCTTGTAAATGGCGTTTGACTAGTCAGTTCATTCAGCATCTTCATGAATGATATCACCACGCAGGTTACACAGGGCAGCACAGATTCTAATGATTTTGTCCATTTTAGATGAGAGGTTGATTGGCACTGTCTGTGAGATGATGAAACCATTTGAGCTTTTGAATTACGCGTTCCATATGAACCCTCACGTTAGTTATCTGTCTTGTACATGTGGTGTCCTCCTCTGACAGCTGCGCTCCTCTTTTTGTGAAGGCTGGAATTGTTCATTTGACCTTCCACTCGTGTAGCATATCACTTATTGTGGAGCCCCGGTCAGCCATGACCTCATCACCTGGACAGAGGTACTCCAGGAACCCAGAATCCGATGTTATATATTTGTCACTACATCTACCTCCATATGCTGAGGAGATGAACATCAGTAGACCACAAGGTGCAATGACCACCAGGTACTTGATAGTGTTCTGGGCGTAGTAATGGCTGAATGACTTCCCCCTTGAATCCATATTCTTGCACTTCTGTAAAGCAGTTTCTGAGCATTCAATAATGCAGGTTGTTCCTGGGTAGTGGTCCTTAAAACACTGCCATTCTAGCACGGATGGTCTCCCTTGGCAACCATGGAATGTACTCCCTCAGATTCCCTTCCGTCATGTCGATCTAATAACTAATCACTCGACTGACAATCCTCTGGGAAACACCAAACCTTTCTGCTAGGTACTGCTGCAGCAAGTTGAGCTTCAGCTTCATCAGTGTCATTAGGAGTTGGTCTGTCAGGTCTAACTGAAAGCTGCCTTTGTAGAAGGGTAGAAGACGTTCCGCCAAGGTAGAAAAGGCAGCAAGAGACAAGCCTGTTCAGTGGACAGAGTGCTTCGTTCCTCAGCAGGGTTTTGGAGAGAGGTGCTGCTGGGCACTGTGTCCCTGACTCACAGGTACCGGGCTTTACGTGATCACCTGAGCTGTAGTTGTGATCACTTAGAGATGTGTCTTCCCATTGGGTTTGGGCATCCTCCTCTGAAGGCATATCCATTCCTTCTATCTGTGTTGGCCAATCCCCATTTTCAATTTGGTGAAAACCTGAACCTGTTGTGTCATCTGTTAATAAATCAGTATGGCTCGTTAAGCAAGTCAACGGACAATTAATAACAAAAACGTACAATAAAACACCGTACTGCATGGACGCTCTTATAATATTTAATAATCATAACAATTAAGTATATATATACATGGGAATTCTTTATTGAGTTGTAGAGGAAATAAATTGTGCTATTATGAGACTGTGCTTAGATAGAAGAAGGAGACACAAAATGAGAGCAGGCAAACTGCTCAAGCGTTTGGCTTACACGGAACCCAAACCCACACCATCGTGCATAGATTTATTTTGTCCCCCTACACCAAACGCGATCACGACACGCAAGTTGAAATATCAAAACAAACTCTGAACCAATTACATTAATTTGGGAACGGTTCGAAAAGCATTAAACATTTATGGCAATTTAGCTAGTTAGCTTGCACTTGCTAGCTTCATTTGTCCTATTTAGCTAGCTTGCTGTTGCTAGCTAATTTGTCCTGGGATATAAACATTGAGTTGTTATTTTACCTGAAATGCACAAGGTCCTCTACTCCGACAATTAATCCACACATAAAACGGCCAACCATATCGTTTCTAGTCATCTCTCCTCCTTCCAGGCTTTTTCATCTTTGAACTTATATGGTGATTGGCATCTAAACTTTCATAGTATTACTACACGGACCGGCAACACAGTTTGTCTTTCAATCACCCACGTGGTAATAACCAATGAAGAGATGGCACGTGGGTACCTGCTTCTATAAACCAATGAGGAGATGGGAGAGGCAGGACTCGCGATCTGCGTCAGAAATAGAAAGGAGTTCTATTTTAGCCCTTGGCAATGCAGACGCTCGTTGACGCACGCGAGCAGTGTGGGTGCAATAATTGAATAACATAGATTTCTAAAATTGTTTTGCGACGCTCGCGGTGTGGTCAGCCTATTACCTGTCACTGATGACTGCCTGACCGACACCTTGACGCTTCTTCACAAGTGGAGCATCGTTGTCAAGCCATTTTTCGGGGTAAGGAAGCTCCACTGTAGGATTCTTGTCAAAGAAGTGATAGGAACACACAAAGGGAAGTTTTGGTGGTTTCTTTAGGTTTAACGCTTTGAGCCAGAGCCGCAAAGACTGTGTCTTTAGGAGGTGGATGCAGGTCGCATGGGGCTCCACAGGTACATTCAGATCGACCTTAGAGGTTGGTGTTCACAACATTGTTGTTGTAAAACTGCCTCCTCTTCATTCAATTATTGTGACAGCCTCGTACTGAACATATAATGCTTGCCATGTTGATCAATTTTAGGATTTTGTGCGGTCCTGTCAGTGTAAAACTATCAATCTCTCAACTAAAAGTACAGCTTTCGCCTCCCGCCACTAGCACGTGCTAGCGTCGCATGAATGTTGCCGGAAATAGAAACACAATTGCAACTAACTCGCCGCGATCACTGTGATGTTCCAGAATAAGGTGAATAGATTCCTCAATTGCATCCAGCTGATTTCTAAAGTGGTGTTTCTTTTTTGTTCTTAAGGTGTGTTTATATTGCTTCAGTGTTTCTCCATATTAAAGGTGTATATTTTTGTTGTCTGGTTTTTGATTAGATCTATTTCTCAATGACTTCCTTACATTTCTCCAATCATTATCAAACCATCTTTCATTATCTATTATTTTTGGTTTCCTCTTATATTAGCCAAGGAGGCTAATTTGTCAAATATAAAGTTTATGTTATAAACGGCCAAATGTACACCTTCATTGCTGTAGGAGAATGTTAAGGCTAAAAAGTTGTCCAGTAGAGATTTTATTTTTTGGCTACTAATTGCTTGTGGGTAGATGTCTGTACTGTTTGCACCCCATCTATAGGCCTGTTTAGTACCATGTAATGTATTGGGCTGTGATGCTTCATGGTTTGGTTCTGCTCTTCTCAGATACACTGATTTTACTGTGGTCTGAGAGAGCTGGGCTGACTGTGAAGGCTCTTAGATACTCTGGGTTGAGGTCGGTGATAAATTAGTCTCTCTCTCTCTTCACCCACACATAAAGTGCATTCGGAAAGTATTCAGAGTCCTTCACTTTTTCAACATTTTGTTACGTTACAGCCTTATACTAAAATGGATTAAATAGTTTTTTCCCCTCATAAATCTAAACACAAAACCCATAATGACAAAGCAAAAACAGGTTTTTAGAAATGTTTGCAAATGTATAAAAAAACAACCTAAAATTTCACATTTACACAAGTATTCAGACCCTTTACTCAGTACTTTGTTGAAGCAACTTTGGCAGCGATTACAGCCTCGAGTCTTCTTGGGTATGACGCTACAAGCTTGGCACACCTGTATTTGAGAAGTTTATCGCCTTATTCTCTGCTGATCCTCTCAACCTCTGTCGTCCTCTCAATCTCTGCACAGCTTCTTTCAAGTCCATGATCTGGCTGGGCAACTCAAGGACATTCAGAGACTTGTCCCAAAGCCACTCCTGCGTTGTATTGGCTGTGTGCTTAGGGTCGTTGTCTTGTTGGAAGGTGAACTTTTGCCCCAGTCTGAGGTCCTGAGTGTTCTAGAGCAGGTTTTCATCAAGGATCTCTCTGTACTTTGCTCCGTTCACCTTGATCCTGACTAGTCTCCCAGTCCCTGCTGCTGAAAAACATCCCCACTGCATGATGCTGCCACCACCATGCTTCACCATAGGGGTGGTGCCAGGTTTCCTCCAGATGTGACACTTTGCATTCAGGCCAAAGATTTCAATCTTGGTTTCATCAGACCAGAGAATCTTGTTTGTCATAGTCTGAGAGTCCTTTACGTGCCTTTTGGCAATCTCCAAGCGGGCTGTCATGTGCCTTTTACCAAGGAGTGGCTTCCGTCTGGCCACTCTACCATAAAGGGCTGATTGGTGCAGTGCTGCAGAGATGGTTGTCCTCCTCCCAACAGCTTTTACCCCCAAGCCATAAGACTCCTGAACAACTAATCAAATGGCTACTCGGACTATGCACTGTGTCGCCCCCCCCCCCCCCCCCCCCCAATTTTAGAATGAGGCTGTAACGTATTAAAAGGTGGAAAAAGTGAAGGGGTCTGAATACTTTCCAAATGCACTGTACCTCTCTATCTCTCTTCACCCAAAATCAAATTTATTTATATAGCCCTTCGTATATCAGCTGAAATCTCAAAGTGCTGTACAGAAACCCAGCCTAAAACCCCAAACAGCAAGCAATGCATGTGAAAGAAGCACGGTGGCTAGGAAAAACTCCCTAGGAAAACTCCCTAGAAAGGCCAAAAACCTAGGAAGAAACCTAGAGAGGAACCAGGCTATGAGGGGTGGCCAGTCCTCTTCTGGCTGTGCCGGGTGGATATTATAACAGAACATGGTCAAGATGTTAAAATGTTCATAAATGACCAGCATGGTCAAATAATAATAATCATAGAAGTTGTCGAGGGTGCAACAGGCACGTCCGGTGAACAGGTCAGGGTTCCGTAGCCGCAGGCAGAACAGTTGAAACTGGAGCAGCAGCATGGCCAGGTGGACTGGGGACAGCAAGGAGTCATCTTGCCAGGTAGTCCCGAGGCATGGTCCTAGGGCTCAGGTCCTCCGAGAGAAAGAAAGAAAGAAAGAGAGAATTAGAGAGAGCATATTTAAATTCACACAGGACACCGGATAAGACAAGAGAATACTCCAGATGTAACAGACTGACCCTAGCCCCCCGACACATAAACTACTGCAGCATAAATACTGGAGGCTGAGACAGGAGGGATCAGAAGACACTGTGGCACCATCCGATGATACCCCCGGACAGGGCCAAACAGGCAGGATATAACCCCACCCACTTTGCCAAAGCACAGCCCCCACACCACTAGAGGGATGTCTACAACCACCAACTTACCATCAGAAGACAAGGCCGAGTATAGGCCACAAAAATCTCTGCCATGGCACAACCCAAGGGGGGGGGGGGGGGGGGCCAACCCAGACAGGAAGACCACGTCAGTGACTCAACCCACTCAAGTGACGCACCCCTCCCATGGACGGCATGGAAGAACACCAGTAAGTCAGTGACTCAGCCCCTGTAATAGGGTTAGAGGCAGAGAATCCCAGTGGAAAGAGGGGAACCGGCAAGGCAGAGACAGCAAGGGCGGTTCGTTGCTCCAGCCTTTCCGTTCACCTTCACACTCCTGGGCCAGACTATACTTAATCATAGGACCTACTGAAGAGATAAGTCTTCAGTAAAGACTTAAAGGTTGAGACTGAGTTTGCGTCTCTCACATGGGTAGGCAGACAATTCCATAAAAATGGAGCTCTATAGGAGAAAGCCCTACCTCTAGCCGTTTGCTTAGAAATTCGAGGGACAATTAGGAGGCCTGCGTCTTGTGACCGTAGCGTACGTGTAGGTATGTATGGCAGGACCAAATCGGAAAGATAGGTAGGAGCAAGCCCATGTAATGCTTTGTAGGTTAGCAGTAAAACCTTGAAATCAGCCCTTGCCTTAACAGGAAGCCAGTGTAGGGAGGCTAGCACTGGAGTAATATGATCAAATTTTTTGGTTCTAGTCAGGATTCTAGCAGCCGTATTTAGCACTAACTGAAGTTTGTTTAGTGCTTTATCCGGGTAGCCGGAAAGTAGAGCATTGCAGTAGTCCAGCCTAGAAGTAACAAAAGCATGGATACATTTTTCTGCGTCATTTTTGGACAGAAAGTTTCTGATTTTTGCAATGTTACGTAGATGGAAAAAAGGTGTCCTTGAAACAGTCTTGATATGTTCTTCAAAAGAGAGATCAGGGTCCAGAGTAACGCCGAGGTCCTTCACAGTTTTATTTGAGACGACTGTACAACCATCCAGATTAATTGTCAGATTGAACAGAAGATCTCTTTGTTTCTTGGGACCTAGAACAAGCATCTCTGTTTTGTCCGTGTTTAAAAGTAGAAAGTTTGCAGCCATCCACTTCCTTATGTCTGAAACACAGGCTTCTAGCGAGGGCAATTTTGGGGCTTCACCATGTTTCATTGAAATGTACAGCTGTGTGTCGTCCGCATAGCAGTGAAATTTAACATTATGT